>NC_073414.1:3365789-3665789 GCF_028641065.1 Leucoraja erinaceus
GAGGCCATTCTGCCCTTCGAGCCAGCACCGCCATTCATTGTGATCATGGCTGATCGTCCCCAGTCAATAACCCGTGCCTGCCTTCTCCCCATATCCCTTGATTCCACTAGTCCCCTAGAGCTCTATCTAACTCATTATCTATCCACCTACCTTTAGAGAGATGAGATTTGATCAGAGGGTGGTGAGTCCGTGGAATTCACTGCCACAGAAGGCTGTGGAGGGCAAGTTGTTGGGTATTTTTAAGATGGAGATTGGTAGATTCTTGATTAGTGCGGGTGTCAGGGGTTATGGGGAGAAGGCAGGAGAATGGGGTTGAGAGGGAGAGATAGATCAGCCATGATTGAATGGCGGAGTAGACATGATGGGCCTAATTCTACTCCTGCAACTTGCGATCGAGAGATATCATGCAACCTAGCGACAAACAGCACATAATTTGTACATGTGTGGCACCATCAGAATTCCAGACCTAAGCGGCGAGGTATCGATATCCTTGTGATTGATCACAGACTTGAAGACAAAGTTCTGCAGCAGAGTAGTCAGGAAAAGGAAGAGTTCCATTCGAGCCAATGATTCTCCCAGGCAAATTCTCTTCCCTGCAAAAGCATAGCGATTTTTAGTTTAGTTTAGAGAAACAGCACGGGAACAGGCCCTTCGGCCCGAAGACCCTACAGCGAGCAAGATAGTCCACTCGACGAAAAAGATGTAGTACGGTCATGGGCAGATTCGTGGGTCATTTTCGGCCCCATTTCCGTAACCGGCTTCCGTCTCCGCACCAAAGATCCCGTAGCGGAGCAAAGATACTAGTGCGGAGACGGAAGCCGGTTACGGAAACATCCTCGTAAAAATAAAAGTTCTTTGGTAAAAATCTTCTCCTCATTTTCAGAATTATAATTTATTAACACAAACTGTTCCCCCGCAACGTTGATTACACGTCGGGTCGGGTTACTGAAATGGATGAAAAAAAGGCCCATGTTCCGCTCCGTTGCGTACTACACGTCAGCCCATTGCATTTAGCAGGAGTGGTCTATCTTGCTCCACTATAGGATCTTTGCTTCGGCACACCGAGTCCACGCAGGACAACGATCCCCACACACGTACAGTATCCCGCACACACTAAAGCCAATTTACATTTTATACCAAGCCGATTAACCTACAAGCCTGTAGGTCTTTGGGGTGTGGGAGGAAACGGAAGGTCTTGCGGGAAAACCCACGCGGTCACGGGGAGAACGTACAAACTCCAGACAGACAAGCACCCATAGTTGGGATCGAACCCAGGTCTCTGGCGCTGTAAGGCAGCAACTCTACTGCTGAGTCACCGTGACGGTCTATCATTGAACCAAAGCTGTTTGCAACAGATTCAACCTTTGCTCTCTGTATCGAATGGCTTCTGCTGTGACAGCCACAAGTATATTGATCAGCAACGAGGTTCACAAAACAGTACAGAGACTCTTCACCCTAGTTGCAGCAAATAAATAGATGTTGTGTAAGAAGGAACTGCAGGTTGACATAAAATGCTGGAGCAAATCAGCCGGACAGGCAGAGAGATGGTCGAGACCCTTCTTCAGGCTGAGAGTCAGGGGAAACTAGAGATATGGAAGGGTAAGGTGTGAAAGGGGCAGATCAAAGCAGACGATGGTCAAGGAGATATGGAATGGTTTATTGTTAGCTGTGGGGAGGGGGTGATAACTGCAGATGCTGGAAGTTGGACACAAAATGCTGGAGTAATGGCCTAATGATGTATATCATTCAACCAGTGTGAAATTAAGATAGGTGGGGGGCAGGTAGTGTAGAGAGAAACATAGAAAATAGGTGCAGGAGTAGAGGCCATTCGGCCCTTCGAGCCTGCACCGCCATTCAATATGATCATGGCTGATCATCCAACTCAGTATCCCGTCCCTGCCTTCTCTCCATACCCCTTGATCCCTTTAGCCACAAGGGCCACATCTAACTCCCTCTAAAATATAGCCAATGAACTGTGGCCTCAACTACCTTCTGCGGCAGAGAATTCCACAGATTCACCACTCTCTGTGTTAAAAATGTTTTCCTCATCTCGGTCCTAAAAGATTTCCCCCTTATCCTTAAACTGTGTGTGTGGCCCCTTGTTCTGGACTTCCCCAACATCGGGAACAATTTTCCTGCATCTAGCCTGTCCAACCCCTTAAGAATTTTGTAAGTTTCTGTAAGATCCCCCCTCAATCTTCTAAATTCTAGCGAGTACAAGCCGAGTCTATCCAGTCTTTCTTCATATGAAAGTCCTGACATCCCTGGAATCAGTCTGGTGAACCTTCTCTGTACTTCCTCTATGGCAAGAATGTCTTTCCTCAGATTAGGAGACCAAAACTGTACGCAATACTCCAGTGTGGTCTCACCAAGACCCTGTACAACTGCAGTAGAACCTCCCTGCTCCTATACTCAAATCCTCAGTACTCAAAAGAAAGCAGGGACTCTGCAGAAGGACTTGGGCATGTTGGGAGAGTGGGCAAAGAAATGGCTTAGCAAAGTGTGCAGTCATGCATTTTGGTCATAGCAATAAAGGCGTAGACTATTTTATAAATGGAGAGAGGATTTAGACATTAGAATGCAAAGGGACTTGGGAGCGCTGGTGCAGGATACTCAAAAGGTACATTTGCAAGTTGTATCGGTAGTACGGGAGGTATTTAACTCTGCTGAGGTTGTTCTGGAGAAAGGAGGTAAAATAGTTAGATTAAACGAGAACTTACCAGTTTGAAGTTTGATCTCACGTGACTCCGAAGTAAAATCTGAGGGGTAACGTTTACTCACCAAGGGTGGTGGGTGTATCGAACGAGCTGCCAGAAGAGGGGACTATCGCAACGTTTAAGAAACAGTTAGACAGGTACATGGATAGGACGGGTTTGGAGGGATATGGGCCAAGCGCAGGCAAGTGGGACTGGTGTAGCTGGGGCGTGTTGGCCATCGTGGGCAAGTTGGGCCGAAGGGCCTGTTTCCACGCTGTCTGTCTCTGCCACTCTATGAGAGAACACAAAAGAGTGCTTACCTGCGGAGAAGGCTACGAATCCATTGTTCATTTTGAAGCCGCCTTTATCATCAAGGAAATGGTTAGGATTAAATAATTCCGGTGTTTCCCAGTAATTGGTGTCATTCAAAACTGAAGAAAGTAGGGGTATCACAAACGTACCCTAAGAGTAGAATTGCCAGAAGTTCAGATGTAGAATTTTAATTCGCAGTTAAAATCCAATTGTGTGACAACTCAGTAACATAATACCTGATCTCCCAGTTGCTGGACACTTCAATTCCCCCTCCCATTCCCACACTGACCTTTCTGTCCTGGGCCTCCTCCATTGTCAGAGTGGGGCCCAGCACAAATTGGAGGAACTACACCTCATATTTCGCTTGGGCAGCTTACACCCCAGCGGTATGAACATTGACTTCTCTAACTTCAAGTAGCCCTTGCTTTCCCTCTCTCTCTGCATCCGCTCCCCCTTCCCAGTTCTCCGCCCAGTCTCCTTGATCTCCATTCCCTTTGCCCTGTTTTCACACCTTCACGCTTCCTTATCTATTTATCTCCTCCCCCCTGACGTCAGTCTGAAGAAGGGTCTCGACCTAAAACGTCATCCATTCCTTCTCTGCAGAGATGCTGTCTGACCAGCTGAGTTGCTCCAGCATTTTGTGCATCTACCTACAATTCATCTTGTATTAGGTCATTTTTAAAGCTCATTAGGTCATGTGATAGGAGCAGAATTAGGCCATTCGGCCCATCAAGCCCACTCCACCATTCAATCATGGCTGATCTTTCTCTCCCTCCTAACCCCATTCTCCTGTCTTCTCCCCATAATCCCTGACGCCTGTACTAATCAAGAATGCATTTCGTTGTCTCTGTACTGTACACTGACAATGACAATTAAAATTGAATCTGAATCTGAATCTATCTATCTCTGCCTCAAAAATATCCATTGAAATCCATTCAAAATATCCTTTATGTTATTGGACTGGTAATCAAATTCAAACTCCACCACGGCAGTGATTTTATAATTGGGTAATTTTCTATTTAGTTAATCGGGGGGTGGGAGATTGCAACCTTCACGTGGTCCGCCCTGTTTCGACTAATGCAATCATCCCGGCGTGCACAATCAAATAAGATCAAATAGAACCAGACTGATTCCTGGGATGTCAGGACTTTCATATGAAGAAAGACTGGATAGACTCGGCTTGTACTCGCTAGAATTTAGGAGATTGAGGGGGGATCTTATTGAAACTTACAAAATTCTTAAGGGGTTGGACAGGCTAGATGCAGGAAGATTGTTCCCGATGTTGGGGAAGTCCAGAACAAGGGGCCACACAGTTTAAGGATAAGGGGGAAATCTTTTAGGACCGAGATGAGAAAAACATTTTTCACACAGAGAGTGGTGAACCTGTGGAACTCTCTGCCACAGAAGGTAGTTGAGGCCACAGTTCATTGGCTATATTTAAGAGGGAGTTAGATGTGGCCCTTGTGGCTAGAGGGATCAGGGGGTATGGAGAGAAGGCAGGTACAGGATACTGAGTTGGATGATCAGCCATGATCATATTGAATGGCGGTGCAGGCTCGAAGGGCCGAATGGCCTACTCCTGCACCTATTTTCTATCTTTCTATGTTTCTAGAACAAGTTGTCCTACTTTAGACTGTGCACGCCATACGCAAGAAGAAGAGTTAATCTCACCGCGGCATACAATTAAAAGTTTAGATTGTCATGTTAAACCAATTTGTTCACTCGTACTATTTGGGAGGGAAGCCTTCAATTGGAATTCTGGTGCCTGAAGCCTGTGGCCGTAAGAAAGGTTTGCTTCTGACCTTCGGAATAAGATGTCCCCTGAATTCAATGTCATCTGTTGCCATGCGAGGCATTCCCATGGGAATGAGGTCTATGTTTCGCTGAACCTCATGTATGACGGCATCTGTGTACGGCATGCTTGCCCGATCCTTAATGGTGGGTCTTCGAAAGGTGCCGATCACATCATCGATCTCATGGTGAATTTTCTCTGGGAATTAATAAGAAAAGACATAGATACATAGAAAATAGATGCAGGAGTAGGCCATTCGGCCCTTCGAGCCTGCACCGCCATTCAATGTGATCATGGCTGATCATCCAACTCAGTATCCCATACCTGCCTTCTCTCCATACCCCCTGATCCCTTTAGCCACAAGGGCCACATCTAACTCCCTCTTAAATATAGCCAATGAACTGGCCTCAACTAGTCAAGTCAAGTCAAGTCAAGTTTATTTGTCACATACACATACGAGATGTGCAGTGAAATGAAAGTGGCAATGCTCGCGGACATTTGTGCAAAAGACAATCAACAAAACAACCAAACAAATTATAAACACAATCATAACACACATATTCTTTTACATACCTTCTGTGGCAGAGAGTTCCAGAGATAGACAATAGACAATAGGTGCAGGAGTAGGCCATTCGGCCCTTTCGAGCCAGCACCACCATTCAATGTGATCATGGCTGATCATCCCCAATCAGTACCCCGTTCTTGCCTTCTCCCCATATTTCCTGACTCCGCTATTTTTAAGAGCCCTATCTAGTTCTCTCTTGAAAGCATCCAGAGAACCGGCCTCCACCGCCCTCTGAGGCAGAGAATTCCACAGACTCACCACTCTCTGTGAGAAAAAGTGTTTCCTCGTCTCCGTTCTAAATGGCCTACTCCTTATTCTTAAACTGTGGCCCCTGGTTCTGGACTCCAGATCATATCATCAAGATCATAAGATCATAAGTGATAGGAGTAGAATTAGGCCATTTGGCCCATCAAGTCTACTCTGCTATTCAATCATGGCTGATCTATCTCTCCCTCCTAACCACATTCCCCTGCCTTCTCCCCATAACCTCAGTCGCCCATACTAATCAATAAATTAGTTTAAGGAAGAACTGCAGATGCTGGAAAAATTGAAAGTAGACAAAAATGCTGGAGGAACTCAGCGGGTGAGGCAGCATCTATGGAGCGAAGGAACAGGTAACGTTTCGGGTCGAGACCCTTCTTCAGACTGATGTGGGGGGGGGGGGGGGGTGGGGGAAGAAAGGAAGAGGCAGAGACAGTGGGCTGTGGGAGAGCTGGGAAGGGGAGGGGAAAGAGGGAGAAAGTAAGGACTACCTGAAATTGGAGAAGTCAATGTTCATACCGCTGGGGTGTAAACTGCCCAAGCGAAATATGAGGTGCTGCTCCTCCAATTTGCGGTGGAACTCACTCTGGCCTTGGGGGAGGCCCAGGACAGAAAGGTCTGATGATTCTGTCCTGGACCTCCTCCATGGCCAGAGTGAGTTCCACCGTAAATTGGAGGAGCAGCACCTCATATTTCGCTTTGGTAGTTTACACCCCATAGAACAGTACAGCACAGGAACAGTCCCTTCAGCCCAAAATGTCCGATGCGAACATAATGCCCAGTTGACCTAACCTCCTCTGTCTGCTCAAGATCCATATCTTGCTGTTCCCTGCACATCCATCCATGTGCCTATTCAAAAGCCTTTTAAACATCACTAACATATCTGCACGGAGGTTGTACCTTCTCCCCGGGACCTCGTGGGTTTTCTCCGGGTGCTCCGGTTTCCTGCCACACTCCCAAAACGTACAGTTTTGTAGGTTTATTGGCTTCAGGAAAGTCGTAAATTGTACCTAGTGTGTTGGATCATGACAGTGTATTGAGTGGTCATCGGTCGGCACGGACTCGGTGGGCCGAAGGGCCTGTTGGCGGGCTGTATCTCTGAACTGAACTAAAAGAATCTTCCCAGAGGGTAGTCGAGGCCAGTTCATTGGCTATATTTAAGAGGGAGTTAGATGTGGCCCTTGTGGCCAAGGGGATCAGAGGGTATGGAGAGAAGGCAGGTACGGGATACTGAGTTGGATGATCAGCCATGATCATATTGAATGGCGGTGCAGGCTCGAAGGGCCGAATGGCCTACTCCTGCACCTAATTTCTATGTTTCTATGTTTCCCCTCACCTCCACCCCTGGCAGTGTGTTCCAGGCCCCCACCACTCTCTGTGAGTCTAAATACACCATCCAGTTACTTAAAACGATTTCACTTACCCTGAATCTCCGGATATTTCACCAGGAACTGCAAAGCCCAAAGCAAGGTCGTGCCCGTGGTCTCCGTCCCAGCCAAAAATAAGTTTGTGGACACCATCTCCAGATTTTTGGCAATGAACTGTGAGTCGGGCTTGTGTTTCTCCTGAGAGGAAAGGATATCCACTTTCACAAAGAGAAGGAACGCAAGGTGTGTATTGGAGAGGGATAGGAGCATAATTAGGCTATTCGGCCCATCACGTCTACTCCGCCATTCAATCATGGCTAATCTATCTCTCCCTCTTAACCCCATTCTCCTGGCTTGTCCCCATAACCACTGTCACCCGTACTAATCAAGAACATGGAGACTTCCAATCCAATCCAATCCAACTTTATTTGTTAAGCACTTTAAGACAACCAATGTTGAACAAAGTGCTGTACAGTGGAATAAACAAGACATCATAAACAGACAACATAACGGAACATAACATAACAGCTCACGTAACGCGCAAATATTACAACAATAAATTAAAAAACATAAAACATGAGTAAAAATAATAACCACACAATAAAGCAATCAAAAAAGAAATTAATTCAAGTAAATAAAGTCGACATCTTACTGTGTATCAAAGGCCACGGAGAAGAAATGGGTTTTTAGAAGTGACTTAAAAACAGAGAGTGAGGAGGCCTGTTTAATATGGAGAGGCAGATTGTTCCATAATTTTGGTGCCGACACGGCAAAGGCACGGTCCCCTCTGAGCTTCCGCTTAGTATTAGGCCCACTCAGGAGCAGCTATTTATCTGACCTGAGAGAGCGGGCGGGTGTATAAGGGTGTAGAAGCTCAGATAGGTAGGGCGGTGGGGCAAGACCATTTAGGGATTTAAACGCAAATAAAAGAATTTAAAAATGGATCCTAAACCGAATAGGCAACCAGTGGAGTGAGGCTAAAATATGCAAAATGTGATCATATTTACGTGTGCCAGTTAAAAGAAGTACAGCTGCATTCTGTACCATCTGGAGACGGGCGATGGAGGACCCACTAACCCCCACATACAGTGCAATGCAGTAATCCAGCCGGGTGGATTAGACTTGAGCTCCCAGTTGACAAAAGTTGAAAGAGTCTTCAGTCTGACTCAAGCATTTCCAAAATTGCAACCATTTACTCCCCTTCCCATTGCCACACCGACCTTTCTGTCCTGGGCCTCCTCCATTGACAGAGTGAGGCCCAGCGCAAATTGGAGGAACAGCACCTCGTATTCCATTTACAATCTAATGGTGTGACTCAAGTAACACTTACATCCCCTCTCTCTCCTTCCCTCTCCCGCTCCAGTCGTCAGTACTAGCTTTATAAACAATCGATAATAGACAATAGACAATGGGTGCAGGAGTAGGCCATTCGGCCCTTCGAGCCAGCACCGCCATTCACTGTGATCATGGCTGATCATCCACATCAGTACCCCGTTCCTGCCTTCTCCCCATATCCCCTGACTGTGCCATCTTTAAGAGCTCTATCTAACTCTCTTGAAAGCATCCACTGCCTTCTGAGGCACAAAATTCCACAGATTCACTACCCCCTGTGTGATAAAAAATCTCCTCATCTACGTTCTAAATGGCTTAACCCTTATTCTTAAACTGTGTGGCCCCTGGTTCTGGACTACCCCAACATCGGGAACATGTTTCCTGCCTCTAGCGTGTCCAATCCCTTAATAATCTTATATGTTTCAATAAGATACCCTCTCATCCTTCTAAACTCCAGAGTGTACAAGCCCAGCTGCTCCATTCTCTCAGCATATGACAGTCCCGCCATCCCGGGAATTAACCTGGTAAACCTACGCTGCACTCCCTCAATAGCAAGAATGTCCTTCCTCAAATTTGGAGACCAAAACTGCACACAATACTTTGTTTCTATCGTCCCTTGACATCCGTACTAATGAAGAATCTATCTATCTCTGCCTTAAAAATATCCATTGACTTGGCCTCCTCAGCCCTCTGTGGCAAAGATTTGGATGAGAAAGTAGGCAAGAATGGGTGGGAAAAGAAACCGGTTTAAGTACCTCATCGATCTTGGCGAGGAAACTGTCGATATAATCCCTGGGGAAATCTTTCTCGAAAGTTTGTTTGTGACTTTCAATGATTTCATTCACAAAACGTTTCAACTCTACCATGTTTTGGAAGACCCGCTTGTGTGGCCCAGGGAGCATATCCATAATGTTTGGAAAGTTGTTGTACAACTGAAAAGGAAATAAGATTTTCATTAGATAGTGTAGGAAGGAACTGCAGGTGCTGGTTAACATTCAAGATTCTAGAGAGTTTATCGTCATGTGTCCCAGATAGGACAATGAAATTCTTGCTTTGCTTCAGCACAACATATAAGGCATTAATACAGAACAGATCAGTGTGTCCATATACCATTATATAAATATATACACACATGAATAAATAAACTGATAAAGTGCAAGTAAACAGATAATGGGCTATTAATGTTTAGAGTTTTGTCCGAGGCAAGTTTAATAGCCTGATGGCTGTGGGGAAGTAGCTATTCCTGAACCTGGACGTTGCAGTCTTCAGGCTCCTGATTCAGATTCAATTTTAATTGTCATTGTCAGTGTACAGTACAGAGACAACGAAATGCATTACAGACAACTCCTGTGCCTTCTACCTGGGGATGAGTGTGTGGCCAGGATGGTGTGGGTCCTTGATGATACAAAACTACCTTGGGCACCATATTTTTTTTGAGATTCAGGGTGGAAACAGGGTCTATATCCCACCGTGTCCGCACCGATCAACGACCCCCGTACACTAGTTGTGTCCCGTACACACTAGGGACAATTTACAATCTTTACCGAAGCCAATTTACCTACAAACCTGTACGTCTTTGGAGTGTGGGAGGACACCAGAGCACCTGGGGAAATGAACGGGGGTCATGGGGAGAACGTACAAACTCCGTACAGACAGCACCCGTAGTCGGGATCGAACCCGGGACTCTGCCGCTGTAAGGCAACAGCTCTACCGCTGCGCCACCGTGCTGCACCTTGGTTCCCCTACCCCTGCGAATCAATGCAAATCCTTTTGTAAATAGAGCCATACAGGAGAGAAACAGGCCCTTCAGCCCATCCTATCCATGTTGGCCATCAGGTGCTGACGCATTTTGTGTCCCTTCGTCACGGTGGCCCAGTGGTAGAGTTGGTACAGTTGCTGCCTCACAGCGCCAGAGACCCGGGTTCGATCCTGACTGCTGGTGCTGTCTGTACAGACTTTGTACGTTCTCCCCGTGACCTGTGTGGGTTTTCCTCCAAGATCTCCTGGTTTCCTCCCACACTCCAAAGACACACAGGTTTGTTGGTTAATAGGCTTGGTATAAAATGTAAAATTGTCCCGTGTGTGTGTGTGTGTGTGTGTGTGTGTGTGTGTGTGTGTGTGTGTGTGTGTGTGTGTGTGTGTGTGTGTGTGTGTGTGTGTGTGTGTGTGTGTGTGTGTGTGTGTGTGTGTGTGTGTGTGTGTGTGTGTGTGTGGGTGTGGAGTTGGTTTGCGGGGATCGCCGGCCGGCCGGCACGGACTCGGCGGGCCGAAGGGCCTGTGTCCGCGCTGTATCCCTCAGACTAAAACTAAACACTAAATGGAGAGGATTGAGACTTGTACTATGACATACATTTGAGAAGTAAGTTACCTGAAACCATGGACCGCTGAAGACCCGGCCATTCTCATCGATCATATTCGTCAGTTGTCGGAACTTCTTATCTTTGTATTCAAACCGGTCGCCAAAGACAAGTGAACAGATGATGTTCGCTGTAGCACAGCGGAACATGACATCTGTGCTGAATGGGTTCTCTGATAACATGGAACGAGATGGCCAGTTAGAGACAGCTCAGAGACACACATAACACAAAATTAAGTATCACAAGTTTATATAGAAACATAGAAATTAGGTGCAGGAGTAGGCCATTCGACCATTCAAGCCTGCACCGCCACTCAATATGATCATGGCTGATCATCCAACTCAGTATCCCGTACCTGCCTTCTCTCCATACACCCTGATCCCTTTAGCCACAAGAGTCACATCTAACTCCCTCTTAAATATAGCAGCATCTGCTATATTTAAGATATATTTGGATATTTTCCAGCATCTGCAGTTCCTTCTTAAACATTACATCCCAGCCCAATCCTCAATTATTCAATATGTACAGGTGTCAGAGGTTCATGGGGAGAAGGCAGGAGAATTGGAGATAGGAGGGAGAGATAGATAGATCAGCCATGATTGAATGGCATTGTAGACATGATGGGCCAAATGGCCTAATTCTACTCCTATTCCTTACGACCTTATGTGTAGGAAAGACCTGCAGATGCTGGTTTTAACTGAAGATAGACACAAAAAGATGGAGTAACTCAGCGCGACTGGCAGCATCTCTGGAGAGAAGGAATGGTAATGTTTGTGGTTGAGGCCCTTCTTCAGACGGAAAGTCACGGGGAAGGGAAATCTCTCCCCACCCGAATCGCACCAGCTTCTCGTTCTCACCCACCCAATAGCTAACAATGGCCTTGTTTCCTTTATCAACGTTACTTCTTTGCATAGGTTTCATTCATTTGCTCAAGACTTACTTTGAGCCCCACCGTGGGGCCATGGAGTTACCATCGGAGCCTGCGATCCCTTGCCTGGGATCGACGCTCCAACCTGCGGCCTGCAGATTTCACCATCATTTCACTCGCAGTCTCGGATAGAGACCGATGTCGGAAAGCTCCAAGCCACAGGAGGTTCGACCAGGCCCGAACTGGTGTCCGATCCGATCGCCCGGCGCGGGAGAGCTGAGAGCCCCTCGATGCAGGAGCTTGATCCCCCCCCCCCGACAACAGAAGGCTCGAGGCCCCAGATCGTGGGAGAACAAAGAACGGAAGAGATCAAACTTTTTTTGTCTTCCATCACAGTGAGGAATGTGGAGGAGTCACTGAGGTGGATGTTTATGTTAAAATGTGTTTTGTGTGTCTTGTTGCTTTTTATTGGTATGACTGTATGGCAAATCAAATTCCTCGTATATTGCAAAACATACTTGGCTAATAATGTATGCTTATGACATGATTATTTCTATCAGGTTTCCCCGCAACTTCCAGGATAGTTTAGCTTGGTTTAGTTTAGAGATACAGTGCGGAAACAGGCCCGTCTGGTTTGGGAATTGCTCTGCCAAGGACAAGAAGGCTCTGCAGAGAGTAGTGCGTTCGGGCCGAACGCACTATGGGAACTTCACTCACCCCCCTGCAGGTACTATACAACAGCAGGTGCAACTCCAGAGCAAACAAAATCATGGGAGACCCCTTCCACCCCTGCAACGGACTGTTCCAGCTGCTACGGTCAGGCAAACGCCTCCGTTGCCATGCGGTGAGAACGGAGAGGTTGAGAAGGAGTTTCTTCCCAGAGGCAATTCGGACTGTAAATGCCTATCTCACCAGGGACCAACTCTACAGAACGTTTTCCCTTCCACTATTTATTATGTAAAAGAATATGTGTGTTATGATTGTGTTTATAATTTGTTTGGTTGTTTTGTTGTTTGTCTTTTGCACAAAAGTCCGCGAGCATTGCCACTTTCATTTCACTGCACATCTCGTCTGTGTATGTGACAAATAAACTTGACTTGACTTGACTTGAATTATAGACAATAGACAATAGGTGCAGGAGAAGGCCATTCGGCCCTTCGAGCCAGCACTGCCATTCACTGTGACCATGGCTGATCAATTAACCTACACGTCTTTGGAGTGTGGGAGGAAACCGAAGACCTCGGAGAAATAGGCAACGTTTCGGCCCGAAATGTCCTATATCCACGAGGGATTATTTTACCAATTCAATGAACCTTCACACCAGTAACCGTTAAACAAGGAAACCGGAGCTCCCGGTGAAAACCCACGCAGGGCACGGGGAGAACGTGCAAACTCCGTACAGACAGCACCCGTAGTCGGGATCGAACCCGGGTCTCTGGCGCTGTGAGGCGGCAACTCTACCGCTGCACCACCGTGGCCACCCTTAAGATATTAATTATTTTGTATCTTGGTCACAAACCTTTTTCCTTCCTGATCTCTGCCACCAGGAACTGGGCTTCTTCCTGGATCCTCTCTTCAATGGGTTTCTTCCCCATTCCAAAATTCTTCATGGTGCTGAGAGTGAACTGGCGGAGTTGTTTCCATCTCTCCCCGTTGCCGAAGAGGATGCCTGGAGGAGAGACAGCAACGCCAGGAGACACAATGTTTAAGAAAGAACTGCAGATGCTGGGAAAATCGAAGGTAGACAAAACTGCTGGAGAAACTCAACGCACTCCACAAGTTTGCATCCCATGCACATAAAACCTGCTACAATTACACAAAGGATAATTTAAAATAGGTTCTTATCTTACCGTAGCCGTTTGAGATTCGTTTGAGGATGGGGAAGAGGTATCGGCCACTGAAGTCGTGTCCATGGGTGACCAAGACTTCCCTCACTGCCTCAGTACCACACACCACCACTGCCGGGTAGCCGCTGAACCAGAACGTGAACACAGGCCCATACTGCTCACTCAGCTAGGACAACACAAGGGGCACAGACTCACACAGGGTAGAAACAGGCCCTCCAGCCCAACTTATGATACATAGAAACATAGACAATAGGAGCCGGCGTAGGCCATTCGGCCCTTCGAGCCAGCACCACCATTCAAGGTGATCATGGCTGATCATCCAAAATCAGTACCCCGTTCCTGCGTTTTCCCCATATCCCCTGATTCCATTAGCCCTCGGAGCTAAATTTAACTCAGTAGAATAGGATACAATTTTATTTATGCCCGAGAGAAATTGGTCTGCAAACAGTCAAAAGATAAAGTGACATGGCAGCTTACAGCTAGGGTGGCCAACTGTCCTGTATTAGCCGGGACATCCCGTATATTGGGCTAAATTGGTTTGGCCCGTATGGGGCCACCCTTGTCCCGTATTTGACCGCTACTACTCGGGTCGAGGGGACTGTCGGGTCGGAGCGCCACGTCCGGCCCCGCCTCACCCGTGCCGACGTAGTGCAGCCCATGGAGTGCAGCAGCAGCGCCTCGCCAGTGGCCCCGTTCGACCAGCTGTCCGACCTTCCGACCTTCGCTTACCGCCGACACCACCCGTGGCCGATCATCGGTCCATGAGTTGGATGGGGTGCCGGGCCAAAACTCCTCAGCTGGGCTTTATGTGCGGTCCAGCACCCGGGCCGGTGGGCCGAAGGGCCTGTCTCTGCGGTGTATCTCTAAACTAAACTAAACTAAGCCCCTACTAATTAACAGATTATCTGCACTTAGATATTGCCTTCTACACAAATAGAAGATGTGTAGAAATGAACACAACACACACAGAGAGACTGAGGCTACAAATTTATATCCACAAATGAAGAAGATTTTAGTTTTATGTGTCACAACTTAAAAAATACAGAGGGGCCCTACCTTGACGAGGGATTTGTGTGGGGCACGTATATCCAGCTGGAACAAGTTGCCGATAATCGGCAAAGCCCGTGGTCCTGGGGGCAACCTGCCAGTCTGTGGCCAAATGCTTTTCAAGAACCACATTGTGAGCAGGGCACTTAGCAAAGCCACAAGCAGAGTTGTCCCAGTCACACTGAGGTCCATGGTGACAGTGTGTGAATGACAGAGAAGGGATAGAAGGAACAATGGAGGCTCGGTCGACCGTCTGTTGGCCAGGGATAATCAATATCTACACCAGGCTACAGCACAAGGTTCAGTGAACCTCACGTGCAGTCGAACTGGAATAACAATTGTTTGTCTAATGCTCAGCCCAACTTACTTTATAATCAATGGAGGATTTTGAAATGTTTTCCATTTGAATGTTCGTAGTTGTGATTGCACAAATGGCCCAAGCCTCACTGGTCACCGGGCTCCTCCAGCTCTTTGTGTTTTGCTGGCATTTTAACTGTTCATTTCTCCCTGGGCGGGCACGGTGGCGCAGCGGTAGAGTTGCAGCCTCACAGCGCCAGGGACCCGGGTTCGATCCCGACTACGGGTGCTGTCTGTACGGAGTTTGCACACTCTCCCCCTGGGTTTCCTCCGACATCTCCGGTTTCCTCCCACACCCCAAAGACGTGCAGGTTTGTAGGTTAATTGGCTTGGTGTAATTGTAAATTGTCCCTAGTGTTGTAGTGTGCGGGGATCGCTGTTAGCACGGACTAGGTGGGCCGAAGGGCCTGCTTCCGCGCTGTATCTCTACACGTACACATACAATCATGCACCAAAGGTCCAGGAATCAAGAACCAGATGATTTAGGTTTAAGGTAGGAGGGGAAAGATTTAGCAGGAACTTGAAGGGCAACATTTTCCACACAGAGGGAGGTGGGTGTATGGAACAAGCTGACAGAAGAGATAGTTAAGGCAGGGACTAGAACAAAATGTAAAAGAGACATTGGGACAAATACATGGATAGGAAAGGTTTAGGATACTGGCCAATTGCAGGAAGGTGGGACTAGTATAGATGGAACATCTTGGTCAGCGTGGGCAAGTTGAGCTGAAGGGCCCGTTTCCATGCTATTTGACAAGTACATGGATAGGAACTAAACAGGGCTGGTAGAGCCACCGTCTCACAGTGCCAGAGACCCAGGTTCGATCTTGCCCTTGGGTACTGCTGTCAGTGTGGAGTTTGCACGTTGTCCCTGTGACTGCGCGGGTGTACGCCGGGTGCTCCGGTTTCCCCCCCACGTCCCAAAGACGTGCGGGATTGTGGGTTCATTGGCCCTCTGTAAATGAGGAAATGGGATAATGTAGAACTAGTGTGAATGGATGATCGATGGTCAGCATGGATTGGATGGGCCTGAAGGGGCCTGTTCCCTGTCTCTGAACTCTAGGAGTTACCCAATCGCTCGATAAAGGGTCAGCCGCCAAACAGGAATACTGTTTGCTAAGATTCTGAAAACAAGTGCTCGTCTCATAGGTCATTCTCAATCCTAGTTCCATAAACTTACTCGATGTTAGAGATTACGAATTGGTGCCAAAAATTGGTAACTCAGCGGGCTGTTTATATGCATTCTATACTTAATGGAGGATTGTACTTGTGGGTGGCAATAATCTTGCTGAAGTGTGCGCAAAAAGATATTTCTTTGGACCTTGGGTACAGATAAAAATGCTGGAGAAACTCAGCGGGTGAGGCAGCATCTATGGAGAGAAGGAATAGGTGACGTTTCGGGTCGATACACCGATCGCTCTTTGTGTGAAAAAGTCTCCCTTCAGATTCCTATTAAATCTTTTCCCCTTCACCTTAAACCTATATCCCCTGATGCTTGATTCGTCTACTCTGGGCAGGAGACTCAGAATCCTATTGATAAGGGCCGGTCCCGTCTGGCGATTTTTTCAGCGACTGCCAGCATCATTGACTGATGTATCAGGTCACCGAAATATACGCGGTGTGATTCGGCGTGACGCACTGAAATGACATTTGACGTGCGGTGTTTTTTCAAGTGTCGCAACAATTTTTTTGTCGCCGTTGGTTTTTGAAATGTTCAAAATCTTTTGGCGACACTGACATGGCACCGGCAGTCGCCGAAAAAAAATCACCAGGTGGGACAGGCCCTTTAGGATCACATTGTTGGATAATTAGTTTACAACTGATGATCTGAAGAAGGGTTTTAGAAACATAGAAATTAGATGCAGGAGTAGGCCATTTGGCCCTTCGAGCCTGCACCGCCATTCAATATGATCATGGCTGATCATCCAACTCAGTATCCCGTACCTGCCTTCTCTCCATACCCCCTGATCCCTTTAGCCACAAGGGCCACATCTAACTCCCTCTTAAATATAGCCAATGAACTGTGGCCTCAACTACCTTCTGTGGCAGAGAGTTCCAGAGATTCACCACTCTCTGTGTGAAAAAAAAAGTTCTTCTCATCTCGGTTTTAAAGGATTTCCTCCTTATCCTTAAGCTGTGACCCCTTGTCCTGGACTTCCCTAACATCGGGAACAATCTTCCTGCATCTAGTCTGTCCAACCCCTTAAGAATTTTGTAAGTTTCTATAAGATCCCCTCTCAATCTCCTAAATTCTAGAGAGTATAAACCAAGTCTATCCAGTCTTTCTTCATAAGACAGTCCTGACATCCCAGGAATCAGTCTGGTGAACCGTCTCTGCACTCCCTCTATGGCAATAATGTCCTTCCTCAGATTTTGGCCCGAAACGTTGCCTATTTCCTTCACTCCATAGATGCTGCCGCACCCGCTGAGTTTCTCCAGCATTTTTGTCTACCTTCGATTTTCCAGCATCTGCAGTTCCTTCTTGAACACATCTCCCCTTATGTGCTGTCTGAACTACAGATTACATGGGCTTCAGTATAGAATAAATACTTGAACATCACCTTGGAAGGATCCATAAGCCGTTTAAAACACGCAGCTAAATCCTCACTAAATCCCCGTTAGTCAGGACTCCCCGCAGTTTCTTGTTTCCTGCTGTTTTTCCCATATTCATGCCACATCCCAATGTCTGCTTGCTTCTCGCCTTTATGCTACATTTACACGCACTCACAGTGACTCAGACCTGTCATTTTCACCAGGTGGGATTTTAAATTCTTTATGCTTTCCACTGATCCATTGAAATACACATTTTTCACCTTGCATGTTGCGTGCAGGAACTAGGAAAGAATTGCAGATGCTGGTTTAATAGAATAGTAGAATAGAATAGTTTCTTTTTTGTCATTGTAACATGAACCATGTACAACAAAATTTAAAATGTTAGCCAGTCAGTGCAGCATTCAAACATTTCTAAAAGCTAACGATACATACACGGTAAAATATTAAAGATAAACAACTAAATAAATATCACGAACAAAGCACGCATACACACCCAACCCTCCATCCTTCTGTCGATTTCACAGTTACCACAGTCCCTTAGTCTGTATCGCCCCTGCGTTCCTTGGCGGCTACATTTAGTGCTTTTATAGCAGTGGGGTAAAAACTGTTTTTTAGTCTGTTCGTCCTTGTCCTTGTAGATCTGTACCGTCTGCCTGACGGCAACAGTTCAAACAGGGAGTGTCCGGGGTGGGAAATGTCCTTTATGATATTCTGGGTGTGATATTCTGGATTTAAGCCGAAGATAGACGCAAAAAGCTGGAGTAACTCAGCGGGACAGGCAGCATCTCATAGATGCCTCTCTCCACTGGCTCCCTGTGTGGTTCTGCATCAATTTCAAGATCCTTCTCTATGTTTACAAAGCCCTTAACGGGCTTGCCCACACCTACATCAAAAATCAGCTTCCCCACCACACCACCTCCAGGTCCCACAGATCGGTCAACTTGGGGTTACTGACTGACTAGGCATAAGCTCTAGGTGACCGCGCCTTTGCGGTTACAGCTCCTAAACTGTGGAACACCATCCCTCTCCCCATCAGAACTGCCCCCTCCGTCAACTCCTTTAAGTCGAGACTTAAAACTTATTTCTACTCTCAAGCCTTTCTTGAGGTTCTCTGAGGGAGCGCTGTATGTATGTATTTATATGTATGTATTGTTGATCTGTGTACCACTGTTTGTAGCAAGTTACTACCTGCACTAGTTAAGCACTTTGGTCAACGAGAGTTGTTTTTAAATGTGCTATAGAAATAAAATTGACTTGACTTGACTTGAGAGAAGGAATGGGGGACGTTTCGGGTCGAGACCCTTCTTCATAAGGAAGACCTGAAACGTCACCCATTCCTTCTCTCCAGAGATGCTGCCTGTCCCGCTGAGTTACTGCAGCTTTTAGTGTCCATCTTGCATGTTCCCCGATTAGCTCCAACTCACACAATTCATATTGTGTTATTACTGACATCAGCTAATAACTTCATAATTTCATAAGCTATAGGAGCAGAATTAGGCCATTTGGCCCATCAAGTCTACTCCACCATTCGGCACGGTGGCGCAGCGGTAGAGTTGCTGCCTTACAGCGCCAGAGACCCGGGTTCAATCCTGACCATGGCTGCTATCTGTGGGGGGGTTTGTACTTTCCCTGTGACCGCGGGTGCTCTGGTTTCATCCCACACTGGAGGTCTGTAGGTTAATTTTGTAGGCTTGGATAAAGATTGTAAACTGAAACGAGTGTATAGGATAGTGCTAGTGTGTGCGGGGATCGCTGGTCGGCACGGACTCGGTGGGCCGAAGGGCCTGTTTCCACCAAAGACCCTACAGCGAGCAAGATCGCCCACTCGACGAAAATGACCTAGTAGGGTCATGGGCAGATTCGTGGGTAATTTTCGGCCCCATTTCCGTAACCGGCTTCTGTCTCCGCACCAAAGATCCCGTAGCGGAGCAAAGATACTAGTGCGGAGACGGACGCCGGTTACGGAAACATCCTCGTAAAAATCAAAGTTATTTGGGAAAAATCTTCTCCTCATTTTCAGAATTTTAATTTATTAACACAAACTGTTCCCCCGCAACATTGATTACACTGCGGGTCGGGTCGGGTCCGGTTACTGAAATGGATGGAAAAAAGGCCCACGTTCCACTCCGTTGCGTACTACACGTCAGCCCATTGCATTTAACAGGAGTGGTCTATCTTGCTCCGCTATAGGATCTTTGGTTTCCACTGTGTATCTCTGAATTAAATTGAACACCCCTCCCCCGTCTCTCCTCACTCTGTACTGAGCTGACTGAGCTGAGACACCAGATACAGAGAGCTCCCAGTGCAGGCCTGGCCCAGTGTTAATGACACCACCTGACACCCTTTTGTTTGCCTTGTCGCCCCGCGCTAGACTCCCTAACGAACACCTTGCACAAGATCCACATCCTGCTGCCATTCTGTGCCAGACAGAAGCATCATTAGATATACAAGGCAAGGGGTTTAGTTTAGTTTAGTTTAGAGATACAGCGCGGAAACAGGCCCTTCGGCCTGCCGAGTCCGTGCCGTCCGGCGATCCCTGCACATTGACACCACCCTACACACACTAGGGACAATTTACAATTATACCACACCAATTAACCTCCAATAGATAGACATAAAAAGATGGAGTAACTCAGTGGGACAGGCAGCATCTCAGGAGAGAAGGAAACGGTGACATTTCGGGTCGAGACCTTAATTCAACTCAAAACATCACTAATTCCTTCTCTCCAGAGAAGCTGCCTGTCCCGCTGAGTTACTCCAGCTTTTTGTGTCTATCTTTGGTTTAAACCGGCATCTGCAGTTCCTTCGTATCCATTCAGCTTCCAAAAATGTACTTCTTTGGAATAGGGAGGAAACTGGAGCACTCGGAGAAAACCCACGCAGGTCACGGGGAGAACTTACATACTCTGTATTGTAATAATTAAATATTAAATATGTTCCTGATAGAAACATAGAAACATAGACAATAGGTGCAGGAGTAGGCCATTCAATATGATCATGGCTAATCATCCAACTCAGTATCCTGTACCTGCCTTCTCTCCATACCCCCTGATCCCCTTAGCCACAAGGGCCACATCTAACTCCCTCTTAAATATAGCCAATGAACTGGCCTCCACTACCTCAACTGATGTTGGGGGAGTCCAGAACCAGGGGCCACAGTTTAAGAATAAGGGGTAGGCCATTGAGGACTGAGATGAGGAAAAACATTTTCACCCAGAGAGTTGTGAGTCTGTGGAATTCTCTGCCACAGAAGGCAGTGGAGGCCAATTCACTGGATGTTTTCAAGAGGGAGTTAGATTTAGCTCTTTAGGGCTAACAGAATCAAGGGATATGGGGAGAAAGCAGGAACGGGGTACTGATTTTGGATGATCAGCCAAGATCATATTGAATGGCGGTGCAGGCTCGAAGGGCCGAATGGCCTACTCCTGCACCTATTTTCTCTGTTTCTGTGTTTCTAATTTTGTGGTGCCTCGGTCCACGTGATAATAAAGAACATGTTGCACCATTGAACCATTTTTATTTGGGTAATGTATATAATGTAATTAGCATATGTTATGCCTTGTGCGAGGGGATGTATGCGCTAGGGGAGACACAAGGTGGCGCCCTGCAGTAAAGACGCTTGTTAGATTACTCCTGTATCTGAGAGTTCATTTGAGTCAGTTCCAAGTACCCAAATACACTACAATTGGCTGTGCCGACTCACCAGTGTGCAGGAGAAGGTAGACAAAAATGCTGGAGAAACTCAGCAGGTGAGGCAGCATCACAAGATGCTGCCTCACCCGCTGAGTTTCTCCAGCATTTTTTGTCTACTTTCACTGAGAGTACAATATACATTTAATTGTCATTTGGACCCCTTGAGGTCCAAACGAAATGCCGTTTCTGCAGCCATACATTACAAACACATAGACCCAAGACACAACATAATTTACATAAACATCCATCACATCGCTGTGATGGAAGGCCAAATAAACTTATCTCTCCACTGCACTCTCCCCCCCCCCCCCCATGTCAGAGTCAAAGTCAAAGCCCCCGGCTGGCGATGGCGATTGTCCCGCGGCCATTAAAGCCACGCCGGGTGGTGCGAGGTCGCACACCGGGTCTTGGTGTTAGAGCCCCCGGCGTGCGCTCGCAGAGTCCCGCGGCCATTCCAAGCCGCGCGGGGCAGTGATGTAGGCTCCGCTCCAGGAGCTCTTCAACCCCGCAACTCGGGCGGGGGAAGTCGCCATTGCGAGAGCCCTGAAAAGCGGTCTCCCTCCAGGGACCCGCGGGCTCCCGGTGCCGCCGTCCACAGACCTGCCGTTGGAGCCTCCGACTCTCCGGTCCAGACCTTTAACAGGATCTGACAAGCTAGATACAGGCAGGATGTTTCCCTTGTCTCAAGCCAAGTCTCACAACATCAGGATATAGGATAAAACATTTAAGACAGGGGTGTAGAGAAATGTTACCATTGCTGGTGAACCTGTGGAATTCTTCGCAACAGAAAGCTATCGAGTCCATCTCACTGAATAAACTTAAGAAAGTGATAGACGCAAAATGCTGGAATAACTCAGTGTGACAGGCAGCATCTCTAGAATGGGTGTCTTTTCGGGTCGAGACCCTTCTTCAGACTCAATGGGTGACATTTCACATCGAGACCCATCTTCAGACTCAATTTTGTTAGTACTAGGTTTGCAAAGGTCGTAGGTTTACAAAAGAAGACATTGAGTACAGGAGTAGGTACACAAAAATGCTGGAGAAACTCGGCGGGTGCAGCAGCATCTATGGAGGGAAGGAAATAGGCAACATTTCGGGCCGAAACCCTTCTTCAGACCACAGGAGTAACTCAGCGGGTCAGGCAGCATCTCAGGAGAACAACGATACGAGTCCTTTCTGGCCAGGGTCCCGACCTGAAACATGTTCTCCTGAGATGCTGCCTGACCCCCTGAGCTACTCCAGCACTCTGAGTCTCCTACCTTCGATTTTTCCAGCATCTGCAGTTCTTCCTTAAAAATAAAGCAAGTTTCAATTCACAGTGGGAGAAATAAATGCTGTATAACACTCAGTGGTTTATTATGACATCACGTCTAATCTGGGGAAGAATACACATGAGTCCCGAATAATAAATCACTTGCTAACTTTGTTATAAAGCAAAGTCTAGAGATTTGCAGCCTATTCTTTGTCCTCGAGTGATGGGAATTATTGGATTCCCTAATTGCTTCTAGATTAGGTGTCGCCAATTTAAATACACACGGTTTGCCCGGACAATGGGCAGCCACAGTTTGAGGCGTCTGATCTCAGTGGTGGTGGTGAATACACAAGACATCCCCTCTGAGATAAGCGATGATGAGGGTCACAGTCTCGGAGAGGTTGGTCACACAACAGGGCAGGTCCAGGCACGAGGGGTATAAATGTGGAGTGAGCTCTTCCTACCTGTGGGTTACAACGACTGTAAAACTCTCAGGTGTGGAGGTTAATTCCAGCCATGTCGGATTTTAGCATCGATAGCATCTTGTCCAACAAGGGAGGCATGCCCTGGCACCGTCGCCCTTTCCTGCTCCACTCCGCCGACGGTTCGATGCCCAACGCTGGCCACGTCGGTCTCTGCTCGACTCCCGGCCCCACGCCCTTCGCTGGCAATCTGCCTCACGAGGGCTTCCACTTGGGGGAAAGATGCTACTGTTCTCCCCAGCCCCACACCCACTGCTGCCTGGGGCAGAGAGGTAAGGACATACAAACTTCACTGTTTGAAGCCCAGCGTTGGGCTCTTCTCCAAAGAGATTTTGGGTGGGGGTGTTAATGTTGCCTGCTTTGAAGAGGGACGTTTTTTTGATCAGGTACCTTCTGATGAAGGTTCCGAAAAAGCTGGGAAACTCTTTTTTGCAGCAGCATCTTGGAGCGAAGGAAATATTGTTTTAGGCCGAACCCTTTTCAGACTGAAGAGGTTTTCGGCCCGGTTGCCTATCTAATCGAAACATAGATGCTGCTTCGCGAGCAGTTTGCCAGCTTTTTTGTGTCACCTGCACATCTCGCATCTGTGTCCCTGTAAACAAATGAAACTTGTTTTAGACTTGGACTATTGTCACGTGCAGTAAAGTACAGTGAAAATCTTTTTGCTGCGTGCTAACCAGTCAGCGGAAAGACTATACATGATTACAATCGAGTAGATTGTATGTCTCGGATGGATAGACTCGGCTTGTACACGATAGAATTTAGAAGAATGTATGCCCATCCCATACATATTGTAGAGCTTTCAGAACTGGAGGGCTTAGACAAGGTAGACTGAAGCCACTGTTAGAAGATTTAGAAGATTGAGGGGGGATCTAATAGAAATTTATAAAATTCTTAAGGGGTTGGACAGGCTAGATGTAGGAAGATTGTTCCCGATGTTGGGGAAGTCCAGAACTAGGGGTCACAGGCTAAAGGATAAAGGGGAAATCTTTTAGGACTGAGATGAGAAAAACATTTTTTACACAGAGAGTGGTGAATCTGTGGAATTCTCTGCCACAGGAAGGTAGTTGAGGCCACAGTTCATTGGCTATATTTAAGAGGGTGTTAGATGTGGGTGTTAGATGTGGCCCTTGTGGCTTAAGGGATCAGGGGGTATGGAGAGAAGGCAGGGATGGGATACTGAGTTGGATGATCAGCCATGATCATATTGAATGGCGGTGCAGACTCGAAGGGCCGAATGGCCTCTACTCCTGCACCTATTGTCTATGTTTCTATGAGTATATAGATACAGGATGAAGACAATAATATTTAGGGCAAGATAAAGTCCAGCAAAGCCCAGTTAAAGATAGTCCGAGGGTCTCCAATGAGGTAGATGGTAAGTCCGCTCTCTAGTGGTGGCAACCCAAATTCCACCGGCCTTGGTTGTGTGGCAATTAAATTATATCAATTATATCAATTAGTTGGTGTTAGGATGGTTCAGTTGCCTGATAACAGCTGGGATTAAACTGGGTCTTTATGAGATTATATTTGAGTTGAGAGTGATACATATCAGAGGTGATAGACACTAAGTCAAGTCAAGTTAAGTCAAGTTTATTTGTCACATACACATACAAGTGCAGTGAAATGAAAGTGGCAATGCCTGCGGATTGTGCAAAAAAACTACAGAACAGAACAGGCACTTTCATGCCTGCGGATTGTGCAAAAACTACAGAACAGAACAGAACTTGTATTTACATTTTAGGAAAAAAAATGTAAAAGACACAACATAGCAATAAATTAGTAAATGAGTCCCTGGTGAGATAAGAGTTTACAGTCCTGACGGCCTGTGGGAAGAAACCCCGTCTCATCCTCTCCGTTTTCACAGCATGACAGCCGAGGCGCTTGCCTGACCGTAGCAGCTGGAACAGTCCGTTGCTGGGGTGGTAGGGGTCCCCCATAATGATGCTGGCTCTGGACCCACTAAATGCTGGAATAATGAAGTAGCAGAATGCTGCCTGGCGTAGAGGATATTTCCCACCGGGAAGAGGTTGGACAGACTTGGGATTGTTTTCTCTGGAACGTCAGAGGTTGAGGGGTGACCAGAGAGAAGTATATAAAATTAAGAGCGACATAAATAGGGTAGACAGTCAGAACCGTTTGCCCCCCAGGGTGGAAATGTCAAAGACTAGAGGGCAGAACTTGAAGGTGAGAGGGGCAAGGTTTGAAGGAGTGTGTAGGGCAAGTTTTATTCATACACAGAGCGTGGAGTGTCCCTGGAACACACTGACAAACCCTTATCCCACCATAACGGCTGATGTTTCATCTGGTTTATAATTTAGTTTCGTTTATAGCTTAATTTAGGTTAGTACAGTTTATATTTTAGTATATTTGCAGTTGCAGCACCTAGACTGTGGAATAGCATTCTGCGCCTCATCAGAACTGCCCCCACCATCAACTCCTTTAAGTCCGGACTCAAAGCCTATTTCTACTCCCTAGTGTTCTTGAGCCCCTCTAAGGGGGCGCTATAAAAAGTTTATGTATGTATTGTTGGGTCCGTCTACCCTTGTATGTATCAAATTAGTACCTGCATTGATGTGAAGCACTTTGGTCAACGTGAGTTGCCTTTAAATGTGCTATACAAATACATATTATTATTATTATTATTATTTAGTTTATAGTTTAATACAGTTTATAGTTTAGTTTACCTTAATTTAAAGTTTTGCTTGTGATGTTTAGTTTAGAGTTTAGAGTTTAGTTTAGAAACGCTAAGTTTCATATAAAATGCATTTCGTTGTCTCTGTACTGTACACTGACAATGACAATTAAAATTGAATCTGAATCTGAAATGCTTATATGAAACATATAAGATTGTTAAGGGCTTGGACACGCTAGAGGCAGGAAACATGTTCCCGATGTTGGGGGAGTCCAGAACCAGGGGCCACAGTTTAAGAATAAGGAGTAAGCCATTTAGTATATAGTAAGGAGTAAGCCACAACGGAGACGAGGAAACACTTTTTCTCCCAGAAAGTGGTGAGTCTGTGGAATTCTCTGCCTCAGAGGGCGGTGGAGGCAGGTTCTCTGGATGCTTTCAAGAGAGAGCTGGGTAGGGCTCTTAAAGATAGCGGAGTCAGGGGATATGGGGAGAAGGCAGGAACGGGGTACTGATTGGGGATGATCAGCCATGATCATATTGAATGGCGGTGCTGGCTCGAAGGGCCAAATGGCCTACACCTGCACCTACTGTCTATTGTGTCGTGTCATGTGTACCGAGGTACAGTGAAAAGCTTATTTGTTGCGAGCTATCCAGTCAGCGGAAAGACTATACGTGATTAACTGTTTGTAGTTCTGTTTGGTTGTTTGTTTGTTTGTCTTTTTGCACAAAGGCTAGATGCAGGAAGATTGTTCCCGATGTTAGGGAAGTCCAGGACAAGGGGTCACAGCTTAAGGATAAGGGGGAAATCCTTTAAAACTGAGATGAGAAGAACTTTTTTCACATAGAGAGTGGTGAATCTCTGGAACTCTCTGCCACAGAGGGTAGTTGAGGCCACAGTTCATTGGCTATATTTAAGAGGGAGTTAGATGTGGCCCTTGTGGCTAAGGGGATCAGGGGGTATGGAGAGAAGGCAGGGATGGGATACTGAGTTGGATGATCAGCCATGATCATATTGAATGGCGAATGGTGCAGGCTCGAAGGGCCGAATGGCCTACTCCTGCACCTAATTTCTATGTTTCTATGTTTCTAAAGTCCGCGAGCATTGCTACTTTTCATTTCACTGCACATCTCGTGTGTGTGTGTGTGACGAATAAACTTGACTTGACTTGATTATGAGAAGCATGTGCTTGCTGATGCCGAGTGCTTTTCCGCCCCAGTTGTAGGTATCCTGGACCCAGCTGCCATGCAACACCTGGGCCTGCACTTCCTGGCTCAAGCTCGGAAGAGAAGGCGGAGGCATCGGACTGTATTCACGGAACAGCAGCTGGAAGATCTGGAAGACCTCTACAGCACTTCCAGTTACCCGGACAGCAATGCCAGGGAGAAATTGGCCAGGAAGACCCATCTCTCCGAGGAGACCATCAAGGTACGTAGATTCCTGTCCAAGGACTACCGTCCGATGGGGTCAAGCTGATGCTGGTTAATGAACAAAAGGACACAAAGTGTTGGAGTAACTCAGCACGTCAGCAGCATCTTGGGAGAACATGGACAGGAGAGGGGGCGGGGGGGAAGAATGAATTAATAAGTTTTAATAAGTTTTTTAAGAGGGAACTGCAGATGCTGGAGAATCGAAGGTTACACAAAAAAGCTGGAGAAACTCAGCGGGTGCAGCAGCATCTATGGAGCGAAGGAAATAGGCAACGTTTCGGGCCGAAACCCTTCTTCAGACGAATTAATAAGTTTATTGGCCAAGTATTTACATACAAGGAATTTGCCTTGGTGCTCCACCCACAAGTGACAACATGACATACAGTGACAGTTAGGAATGACACATAAAACATTAAACATTAATAATATAAGATAGAAGGGTTGCAACCTAATACGTTACCTATCCATGGTCTCCAGCGACACTGCCGGACTCGCTGAGTGACTCCAGCACTTTGTGTCATTTGTAGCAAAGGAATAGGTGAAGTTTCGCGTCGAGACCCTTCTTCAGACTGAGTGTGAAGGAGGGTCTCGACCCTGAAACGTCACCTACTCCTTCTCTCCAGAGATGCTGCCTGACCCGCTGAGTTACTCCAGCTTTTTGCATCTTATCTTCGGTTTAAAACAGCATCTGCAGTTCCTTCCTACGCTTTTGTGGATCAGTGACCTTTCAGGTCTGGGGCCCTTTTGGAACTTAAGTGAGGTTTTAGTGGTCGAGTGGTCCGGAGATACAGCTCCAGGCATCACCGTTGTTTCGAATCTTTCTTCACTAATGCTCGCCATTTCCACGCAGGTCTGGTTCAAAAACCGACGGGCGAAGTCACGAAAACAGAAGCAGCCACTCCATGGAAAGCTGAACGGCGCGAGCGCACTTGACCTGGCGGAGGATGCTGGCAAACGCCACGTCCAGCCCAGCGCCCCATCGTGACAGAGCCACGCAGAGAGACCAGCGTCGTGCACCCCTGGTCATCCCAGCCCTTGGCTCCAAACCTGGTGTGGACTGTGTTCAATATTAGAGAACCGAGTGTGAAAGAAAAGACCACATTTACACAGATAGGAGTCAGTTCAGGGAAGCCACAAGTGGTGGAAGCAAGTTCCAGTGCGGCACGGTGGCGTGGCGGCTAGAGCTGCCGCCTCACAGCGCCAGAAACCCCGGTTCGATACTGACCTCGGGTCATAAGGTCAGAAGGGATAGGAGTAGAATTAGGTCATTTGGCCCATCAAGTCTACACCACCATTCAATCATGGCTGATCTATTTCTCCCTCCTCACCCCATTCCGCTGCCATCTCTCCATAACCTCAGACACCTGTCTGTGTGGAGTTTGCCCGTTCGCCCTATGACCGCGTGGGTTTCCTCCGGGTGCTCCGGCCTCCTCCCACATCCCAAAGATGCGCGGGTTTGTAGGCTAATTGGCCCACTGTAAATTGTCCCTAGTGTGTAAGGGAGTGGATGAGAAAGTGGGATAGCATGGAACTATTGTGAACGGGTGATCGATGGTTAGCATGGACTCGGTGGGCCGAAGGGCCTGATTCTGTGCTGTATCTCTGAACGATAATTCCTCAACATCACCTTCAGTGCAAGGCCCTTGACTTCACTCAGCTGCCTCATTAAGGGCACTGCCAGTAACTTTGGGCTCTGTCTGAAGCTTGAACCCATGGCCTCTGGTTGTACGTTCAAATTTTAATGTCCCTGTCCCACTTAGGAAACCTGAACAGAAACCTCTGGAGACTTTGTGCCCCACCCAAGGTTTCCGTGCGGTTGCCGGAGGTTTTGGTCAGTCTCCCTACCTGCTTCCACTACCTGCAACCACCTGCAACCTCCGGGAACCGCACGGAAACCTTGGGTGGGGCGCAAAGTCGCCAGAGGTTTCCGTTCAGGTTTCCTAAGTGGGACAAGGGGCATAACTTGTCTCATCCCCATGCTGTCTCCACTCCGTCACCTTGGAACATTCACGTTCCGCCAAAGACACGTTTTGAACCTGCTCAGTGAACATTGTCCTGCTGGCAAAACTTTTGATATTTATTAGTGTTTGGGGGGAAAGATTTAAGGGCCTGTCCCACTTAGGTCGTTGGTGTTTTCATTTTAGATTTTAACTGCTTTTTATTTCACATTGAGGCATGACAACATGAAACATAAAACTCCAATAAACATCCGTTAGAACCCACGAACCATCCGTGAACTTTTCCCAACTTTTATTTTTGCTTTTTTGAAACTCTTACATAATAAACAGCTTTTTTTTCTTAATCTATTTGATTCCGTCTGGCGTCGAGTGAATTCATCGATCGGTCATCGCTCTTAGAATCCGACCGGCCTTCGAACCAGCGTTCCTTTACGTGGCTAAACATTTGATGGGTCAATGGGATCGGGACTCAAATGTAAAATTGAGGGAGTACATATACTCTGGGATTTACGGTACACACCATAATTGTGACACTCAATTGCACCATCAGCATTTTGTCAGTCAAATGTTAAACAGCAATCATAAACCGGAGTCATGTTTGTGAATATAATATATATATATATATATCTTTGAGTTAGTGTATCAAATGAAGAGGTACGTCTACTGAAACTACTGTGGAATGGGGGCAGGGGGTAGGGGGGGAGGGGAGGGGGAGGGGAGTGATTGGGGGATGTTTCATCAGGACCAAGGCACTAGCATCAACTATGATTGGATCTGGGTGAACTAGTATCTAGGAATGTTATCAGCAGTCTTGTTTCCAAAGCAGAATAGAGAAGAGAGGTCGAGAAGCGAGAGTCGGAGGGGAAGGGTGACGGGGGGCTTCTTTTGCTTTTTTACGACTGCATTTCTGCCCTCAACATCCATGGAAACCAACAACAGAAAAGTAATCTGCAACGAGAAGAGAGAGACACACACACAAAGAGGCGTTGAGAGAGGGAGAGAGGTCGCAGAGGTCTGGAGCAGTACAGTACAGAAACAGGTTCCACAGCCCAACCTCCTTCATGTTGGCCAAATGGCCGCGCTGGGCTAGTCCCGTCTGCCTGCTGTTGGCCCCAGGCCCACCAAAGTCTTCCTGTCCATGGGGGGAGGTGGGATGAAGAGGGATGATCATAGATGGATGGCCGGGGGTGGGGATGAGACAGATGGTGGAGATGAGATGCGATGGGGGGGTGGGGGGGAAGATGGGTGGAGATGAGTCAGGGGGATGTCAGTGGAGGCCAGACAGGAGGAGGGAGAGTTGATGGAGATGGGGTGGGGGTGGGGGAAGACGAGGTGAGATGTTGAAGGAAGGTGAAAACGCAAAGACCCTACAGCGAGCAAGATAGTCCACTCGACGATAAAGACGTAGTACGGTCATGGGCAGATTCACGGGTCATTTTCGGCCCCATTTCCGTAACCGGCTTCCGTCTCCGCACCAAAGATCCCGTAGGTTAATAGTGCGGAGACGGAAGCCGGTTACGGAAACATCCTGGTAAAAATAAAAGTTATTTGGTAAAAATCTTCTTCTTAATTTCAGAATTTTAATTTATTAACACAAACTGTTCCCCCGCAACGTTGATTACACTGCGAGTCGGGTCGGGTCGGGTTACTGAAATGGATGAAAAAAAGGCCCACGTTCCGCTCCGTTGGGTACTACGTCAACCCATTGAATTTAGCAGGAGTGGTCTATCTTGCTCCGCTATAGGATCTTTGGTGAAAAGGGTGGGAGGCTGGAGAGAGAGAGAGACGGAGAGGGAGACAGAGGAGAGATGGTAGGGGGAGACGAGACGGGGTGAGATAGGGATGGAGAGAGGTGCAAAGTGAAAGAGGAGGGAGCAGGTGAGTGAGGAGGGGTAGGGTGGAGGGGGATGAAACGTGAGCAGGGAGTGGGGAGGAAATCGGCCGGGCTTGAGCTACTGTTGACACCCCCCCCCACCCCATCGCTCCTGCCCACGGTTGTGGCCGGTGAGGGGCGGAGGGGGCAACACTGACATTTTGTCAGTAGGGGGTGTGCAGTGAGGCGTGGTCACCTGGATATGGAGCTCTCTGATGCGATGTCTTTGGGGGTCCTCACCGCCGCCAGGTTGCGCTTGGGCTGTGTCACTATGGAAACAAACCGTAAGGTTATCACAAGCCTCACCCGCACAACTGCAGGCTGCTCTAAACCACAGACCCTACAGCGAGCAAGATAGACCACTCTGACGAAAAAGACGTCGTACGGTCATGGGCAGATTCATGGGTCATTTTCGGCTCCATTTCCGTAACCGGCTTCCGTCTCCGCACCAAAGATCCCGTAGCGGAGCAAAGATACTAGTGCGGAGACTGAAGCCGGTTACGGAAACATCCTCGTAAAAATCAAAGTTCTTTGGTAAAAATCTTCTAATTTTCAGAATTTTAATTTATTAACACAAACTGTTTCCCCGCAATGTTGATTACACTGCGAGTCGGGTCGGGTCGGGTTACTGAAATGGATGAAAAAATGGCCCACGTTCCGCTCCGTTGCGTACTACACGTCAGCTCATTGCATTTAGCAGGAGTGGTCTATCTTGCTCCGCAATAGGATCTTTGCTCTAAACCACAGTTGCATTCACAGCACCTTTTTAAGGTGAAGGGGAAAAGATTTAATAGGAATCTGAGGGGTAACATTTACACACAGAGGGTGGTGGGTGTGTGGAACGAGCTACCGGAGGAGGTAGGTGAGGCTGGGACTATCACAACATTTAAGAAACAGTTAGACAGGTACATGGATAGGACATGTTTGGAGAGATATGGACCAAACACAGGCAGGCGGGTCTAGTGTATCGAGGTACAGTTAAAAGCCTTTGTCAATAGAGCAATAAATAAAGTTGTTGTACGTCTTGGAGTGTGGGAGGAAAGTGGAGTATCCGGAGAAAACGCAGCGGTCACTGGGAGAACGTGCAAACTCCGTACAGACAGCACCGTGGGGTCTCGGAATTGCAGTATTCTTCCCCACGTTTGTTAACGTATAAAATGGGACAAGGAAGGGTTTGGGAGCAACAGGATTCCTCAAACAGGCACAATGGGTCAAATGGCCCCTCTTTGCTAAACAGTCGGTTTCAAATGACAAAGAGCTACCTCAAGCAGCCAAAGCGATCTGAACTCACTTGTAACCTGGTGAATTTTTTTACTGATGCTGCCATCGCCTGTAGGAGTCTTGGGACCTCCAATCCTAAAAAGGAAGGAAGAAAATTATTTGTTCCGAAATCTCTTCTGTCAGTTATCTGGCAACTGAATCCTCCCTACCACAATGACAGAGCAGTCCAGAACCACTATCTCCGTCGTTGGTTCCCATGGACTATCCTTGATCAGACTTTGCAGGCTTTACCTTGCACTAAACGTTATTCCCTTTATCATGTATCTGTACACTGTAAATGGCTCGATTGTAATCATGTATTGTCTTTCCACTGACTGGTTAGCACACAACAAAAGCTTTTCACTGTACACGTGACAATAAATCAAACTGTAACTGTAGCTCTGACTGGTGGTTCTGTCGATGGAAGTTCACACATCTCTATATAACTAAAAGTCTTTGTCTTGTTTGTGTGTGTGTGTGTTTACCATTGTGTGTGTGTGTGTGTGTGTGTGTGTGTGTGTGTGTGTGTGTGTGTGTGTGTTCACCAGTGTGTGTGTGTGTGTGTGTGTGTGTGTGTGTGTGTGTTTACCATTGTGTGTGTGTGTGTGTGTGTGTGTGTGTGTGTGTGTGTGTGTGTGTGTGTGTGTGTGTGTTCACCAGTGTGTGTGTGTGTGTGTATGTGTGCGTGTGCGTGTGTGTGTGCGTCCATGTGTGTGTGTGTGTACGTGTGTGTGTGTGTGTGTGTGTGTTTACCATTGTGTGTGTGTGTGTGTGTGTGTGTGTGTGTGTGTGTGTGTGTGTGTGTGTGTGTGTGTGTGTGTGTGTGTTCACCAGTGTGTGTGTGTGTGTGTGTGTGTGTGTTCACCAGTGTGTGTGTGTGTGTGTGTGTGTGTGTGTGTGTGTGTGTGTGTGTGTGTGTGTGTGTGTGTGTGTGTGTGTGTGTGTGTGTGTGCCAATCTGGTTAATTCCTATCTTCTTCCAAACGCTAGGCCACAGCCTCTCCATTTTCACACATCCTACTCACATTTTTACCCTGGTGGCGATAAACATCCTCCCGTCACATTTCCACGTATATTTCCGAAGTTATAAATCGTTTAAATTTTAAAAACAGCCAAAACCGCCTTCTCACAGTGATGATGTCACGATGCCTCTCACAGTGCACCAATCACAATGGGCTCTCAAGCTGGCTGCCAACTGCCACAATGACATCACAATGGGACGTTGCCATGGGTAACGAGGTTGCTGCCCCTCTACCAGTATCTGAAGGGGCTGCTCATCAAGTTCTGGTTGCATTTTGGCCCCACGATCCTGGTGTTTGGGCACAAGGCAGTGAGTGGGGAGAGTTGATCGGGACACACACACACTCTCATCGCCCCCCGCCCTGAAGTCTGAAGAAGGGTCTCGACCCGAACGTCACCCATTCCTTCTCTCCAGAGATGCTACTTGTCCCGCTGAGTTACTCCAGCATTTTGTGTCTGTCTTCAGTGTAAACCAGCATCTGCAGTTCCTTCCAATACAGCATCAAACCCATCCCGGAGTTGCCATTGAGAGTGTGGTACTCCATCGGTGCTGCTCTGAGTGTTTGCACTCATCTCTCTATGAGAGACTTCCTGAACCCACAACATTTTCCATGAAGGATTAGACCACCGGCCGCTGATTGTGGCCGACACTGTCAATTTTAGAGATACAGCTCGGAAACAGGCCCTTCGGCCCACCGAATCTGCACCGACCAGCGATCCCCAAGCACTAACACTATCCTGCACACACTAGGGACAATTTCAGTGTTTAAGAGGGAACTGCAGATGCTGGAGAATCGAAGGTTACACAAAAAAGCTGGAGAAACTCAGCGGGTGCAGCAGCATCTATGGAGCGAAGGAAATAGGCAACGTTTCGGACCGAAACCCTTCTTCAGATGGAGGGACAATTTCACATTTATACCAAGCCAATTAACCTACAAACCTTTGGAGTCTTTGGAGTGTGGGAGGAAACCGAAGATCTCGGAGTAAACCCACGCAGGTCACGGGGAGAATATACAAACTCCGTACAGACAGCACCCGTAGTCAGGATCGAACCTGGGTCTCTGGCGCTGTGAGGCAGCAACTCTGCCGCTGCGCCCCAGCGCCGCCCTACACCAACGTGGGCTTTTGACAGTTACCTCTGCACTCTGGAGGGAGGGGCAAACACGCCATACTTCGGTAGGCAGTTATAATATCGGACTCCGAACACCGAACCATCGTGTTTCCCGGTTGCCTTGTCCAGCTCAATCCCGTACCAGTACCCTGAGGGAAGAACAGAAACAGGAGTCACTCCCCGATCGAAGTCTCGTGGCTTGTTTAAACCACCCACGATAGTTACGGAAACCCATCTCACCAAACTGCTGGAAGAACTCAGAGTGTCGAGCGGCATGTGTGGAAGGGGGGAAGAGGGAACTGTCGACGATCCAGGTCAAGACCCTGCAACATTCCCTCCGTGACTCTGACCTCCTCAGCCCTCCCCTCCCACTCTCCCCTCCCCACCTCTTGGCACTTTAACTTGGATTGGAATGGAGTATGGAACGAGCTGCCGATGGACTTGGTTGAAACAGGCACTGTACCCAATGCCAAGAGTAAGGAACCCTTCTTATATGTACCAGCAGCAAGATAAAGACAATCTCCCTTGCTGCAGATGGACACAAAAAGCTGGAGTAACTCAGCAGAACAAGCAGCATCTCTGGAGAGAAGGAATGGTTCACGTTTCAGTAGAATGGGTCTGGACCCAAAACTTCAGAAGAAGGGTCTCGAGCTGAAACGTCACCCATTCCTTCTCTCCAGAGATGCTGCCTGCCCCGCTGAGTCACTCCAGCATTTTGTGTCTATCTTCGGTTGAAACCAGCACCTGGAGTCCCTTCCTACACATTTCTTACCTGCTGCAGCTTGATACTGCCCAATACTCTCTAGGACTTCCCCAGGTGCTCAGTATTGACTGGTTACGTAATGGTCTGGTTTGGCAACTCGAGCGCCCATGAACCAGGCAGATTATAAAAAAGTAGACAAGAAGTTGGAGTAACTCAGCGGGTCAGGCAGCATCTCTGGATGTTTTGAGTCGTTAATCTACGTCTTGAGTGGAAGTATCCCCGAATCCTTTTCTCCAAAGATTCTTGCCTGACCCGCCGAGTTGCTCCAGCATTTTATGTCTATCTTTGGTGTAAACCAGCATCTGCAGTTCCTTCTTACATACTCTAAACCCATCTCCCTTTCAGCATGGAATTTCCCCAAATTCCCAATCGCAAACCCTCAGACTACCTTTGATCGGACTTTACTGGACTTTATCTTGCACTAAACATTATTCACGTTATTCCCTTCATCGTGTATCTATACGCTGCCTGTGGCCCGATTGTAATCATGTATTGTCTTTCCGCTGACTGGTTAGCACGCAACAAAAGCCTTTCACTGTGACAATGAACTAAACTAAACTCAACACCCAAGAACCACAGAAGTGACAAAGGTGCGCAGATAGGACTAGTGTTGATGGGGCATCAACGGTGAGTTAGGCCGAAGGGCCTGTTTCCGTGGTGTATGACCGGATGGAATAGGCCCACCAGCTTGTAGTTTAGGAAGGAACTGCAGATGCTGGTTCAAATCGAAGATGGACACAAAAAGCTGGAGTAACTCATTGGGACAGGCATCATCTCTGGAGTGACGTTTTTGGGTCAAGACGGGTTTGAGGAAGGATCTTGACCCAAAACGTCACCTATTCTTTTCGTCCACAGATGTTGTCTGTCCCGCTGAGCTTTTGTGTCTACCGGTCCCCAAGAATCTCGGACATCGCGCCTGGCCTCCACTCTGCCCACAACCTGGCGTACCTGGGGCAAAGTCTGTTTTGCCGTAATACCGAATGACTCCCGGCTTCTGGCTCGCCACCAGGACCTGGTCCCCAATCTCGATCTTCAGGCCCTCTCGGTCCAGACTTCCCTCCGACAGAGACTTCCTTCGCAAGGCTGAGGGCAGACACAAAGAGAGACGACGGTGGGGGCACAGACACCAGATACGGGTGACCAGTGGTTTAGTTTAGTTTAGACATACAGCGCGGAAACAGGCCCGAGTCCACGCCGACCAGCGATCCCCGCACACTAACACAATCCCACACACACCAGGGACAATTTACATTTATACCAAGCCGATTAACCTGCAAACCTGCACATCTTTGGAGTGTGGGAGGAAACTGGAGAGCCCGGGGAAAACCCACGTTGGTCACAAGATACAAGATACATTTAATTGTCATTTGGACCCCTTGAGGTCCAAACGAAATGCCGTTTCTGCAGCCATACATTACAGACACATAGACCCAAGACACAACATAATTACATTTAACATAAACAGCCATCACATAACTGTGATGGAAGGCCAAAAAATACTTATCTCTCCACTGCACTCTCCCCCCCTCCGGGATGTCAGAGTCAAAGTCAAAGCCCCCGGCTGGCGATGGCGATTGTCCCGCAGCCATTAAAGCCACGCCGGGGGGTGCGAGGTCGCACACCGGGTCTTGGTGTTAGAGCCCCCGGCGTGCGCTCGCAGAGTCCCGCGGCCATTCCAAGCCGTGCGGGGCGGTGATGTAGGCCCCGCTCCAGGAGCTCTTCAACCCCGCAACTCGGTACCTGGGGAGAAGTCGCCGTAATACCGCAGGAGCCCTGAAAAGCGGTCTCCCACCAGGGACCGCGGGCTCCCCAATGCCGCCGTTCACAGACCTCTCCGTTGACTTCCCTCCAGACTGTCGCAAGGTGAGGGCAGACAGCAGCAGCAGCAGCAGCGCTGGGGGCACCGCTCCACCCGCTCCGGGTGACCAGTGGGTCTCCAGTGCAGGGAGAGACAGCGCGGAAACAGTTTCCCCCCCCGACCTCCCACTCCCCCCACACCCCCCCATCCCACACACACACCAGGGACAATTTACATTTATACCAAGCCGATTAACCTGCAAACCTGCACATCTTTGGAGTGTGGGAGGAAACTGGAGAGCCCGCTGCTGACCAGAGTCGCGCCGCACAGGGGGAGAATGTGCAAACTCCGTCCAGACAGCACCTGTAGTCAGGATTGAACCCGGGTCTGCGGTGCTGTGAGGCAGCAACTCGACCGCTGCGCCACTGCATGCACTCGGGGGCGGGACCCCATTTTACACACAAGGCCTTCCCTTCCCCTTCACATAGGACATATGGGAAGAAGGCAGGAACGGGGTACTGATTGGGGATGATCAGCCATGATCACATTGAATGGCGGTGCTGGCTCGAAGGGACAAATGGCCTACTCCTGCACCTGTTGTCTATTGTCTATTGTCACACCTCCCAACTGGGCATGGGTTCTCTCATAGCCAACAACGCAGCCTCTGCAACTCGCAATCATTCTCACAGTTCGGGAAAATAATATATTGTTCTGTTGTGGGTGCATTTAATAAATTTAACACAAACAGCTATCCATGTTCTCCAGAGATGCTGCCAGATCCACTGAGTTATTTCAGTACATTGTTTCCTTTATTTGACAATTAAACACTTGACTCTCGAGATTTGAATAATCGATAAGAGTATAGTAAAGAATGTTTAACCCCTCACGATCCTGGCTTGGATTTAACAATAAGGTTGAAGTTTCTTTAGCTGAGATTAAAGGTTTGCAATGGCAGAAGTGTGCACGCATGGGTTAATGAAGAACGTTTGAACCATGTCCTGTCAAATTAGGGGGGCACGGAGGGCTGCTGCCTCACAGAGCCAGAGACACGGGTTTGATCCTAACCTCGGCTGCTGTCTGTGTGGAGTTTGCATGTTCTCACAATTACTGCATGGGTTCTCTTTAGCTGCAGCTTATTCTCAACCAGACTTTAAATTGACTATTTTTAGGTGGCATATAAACTTTCCTGGGAATTGACATACCCTTGTAAGAACACTCTCTACATGCACACACTCACGTGCATGCACACACGCGCACATACCTACACACACTCGCACACACTCAAGCACACACACACGTGCACACTCACACACATTCACGTACACACACACACGCGCATGCGCGCACGCACGCACACACTCGCGCACACACACACTCGCACACACACACACACAACTACACACACGCACACACACACACACACACACACACACGCACACACACACACTCGCACACACTCACATACACACACACACTATCCAGCTTCCTCCACATCCCACAGACGTGTGACTCATGAGGTTAATTTACAAACCAACCTTTCTTGTCTTTTTTAGCTTTCCCGGTCATCCGTGCAAAGTCCATCCTGGGCGTTTTGGGCGTCGATGTCACGGAAGAAGGGGTCGGGTCAAGAATTTTGCTGATTTTGGACACCGAGGAGAAGTAACCTGTGGGGCAGAGGTTCAGCAATACTGTAAAAGATCGAGAAAGTACAAAGAGGACAACACCATCCAAAACTCTGTGGAATTCTCTGCTTCAGAGGGCGGTGCAGGCAGGTTCTCTGGATGCTTTCAAGAGAGAGTTAGATAGAGCTAGTAAAGATAGCGGAGTCAGGGGATATGGGGAGAAGGCAGGAACGGGGTACTGATTGGGGATGATCAGCCATGATCACATTGAGTGGCGGTGCTGGCTCGAAGGGCCGAATGGCCTACTCCTGCACCTATTGTCTATAGTCTGTAAATGGGAGTGGGTCAATGGGCCAAAAGACAGGGGTTGCAAAGGGCGGGTGAAAGCGTTGAGAACTGCAGGCCCCTGAGGAGGTGTTGTAGAGCAGAGATTGAGGAGTACATGTACATACAACCCTGAATGTGGCATCGCAGATAAGATAGTGAAGAAGGCCTTTGGTACACTGGCCTTCATCAGTCAGGGTAATGAGTATAGAAGATGGGATGTGTAGGAAGGAACTGTAGATGCTGGATTAAATCGAAGGTAGACACACAAAATGCTGGAGTGACTCAGTGGGACAGGCAGCATCTCTGGAGAGAAGGAACGGGTGACGTTGCGGGTCGCCCATTCCTCCTCTCCAGAGATGCTGCCTGTCCCTCTGAGTTAACCATATAACAATTACAGCACGGAAACAGGCCATCTCGACCCTTCTAGTCCGTGCCGAACACATAATCTCCCCTAGTCCCATATACCTGCGCTCAGACCATAACCCTCCATTCCCTTCCATATAACTATCCAATTTATTTTTAAATGATAAAAACGAACCTGCCTCCACCACTTTCACTGGAAGCTCATTCCACACAGCCACCACCACTAAAGAAGTTCCCCCTCATGTTACCCCTAAACTTCAGTCCCTTAATTCTCAAGTCATGTCCCCCCTTGAATCTTCCCTACTCTCAGTGGGAAAAGCTTTTCCACGTCAACTCTGTCTATCCCTCTCATCATTTTAAAAACCTCTATCAAGTCCCCCCTTAACCTTCTGCGCTCCAAAGAATAAAGCCCTAACTTGTTCAACCTTAAGTTACTGAGCCATTGAGTTACTCCAACATTTTGTGTCTACCAAGGAACTGCAGATGATGGTTTGAACCATAGATGGACACTAAATGCTGGAGTAACTCAGCGGCTCAGGCAGCATCGCGGAAGAGAAATAGGTGACGTATTCAGGGTTTTTGACCCGAAACGTCACCCATTCCTTCTCTCCAGAGATGCTGCCTGTCCCGCTGAGTTACTCCAGCACTTTGTGTCTATCCACCAGCCTGTTCCTGGGTTGGTGGCCGAGCGCAGGACACACACACACAGTGGGTGGGTGGGCTGGTCCTTACCGTGCTTGGGAGGGCAAATAAAGTAGCTGACGCCTCCGACACTCCCGTCGTTCTTGCCCTCGGGCTCGTCCAGCTCGATGCCAATCCACTGGCCGCTGGCAAACTCGGTGGTGCCGCAGAAGCGCAGGGTCCCGGCCTGCAAGGTGTGGAAGCACGGGACGTTAGGCCAGAGGCGGCCGGCATGAAAGGCGGCGGGCACAGTGGGTGGAGCCGCAGCCTCCCAGCGCCAGAGACCCTGCTTCGATCCCGACTGTGGAGTTTTTCCAACTTTCTCCTCCCTACCCCATCAGTCTGAGGAAGGGGCCCATTCCCTCCATAGATGCTGCCTGACCCGCTGAATTCCTCATGAAGAAGGAAGTGGGAGCTTTTGGAGCACAAAACTGGCATGGGCCATGTGGGCAGAATGGCCTGCTTCTGCAATACAAAACTCTGCAACCCCTTACTCCCTCAGCTTTCGGCACCTCATTCAGTTTCCAACCTCTTAATTCCCAAGTGCCATGTGTTGCCTCCACCCAAGACCGCATGAAATTGCGGAGATTTGTGGACTAGGGCCACGAGTGGAACCATCCTCTCCACGTAAACTCTATCCAGGCCTTTTATTATTATTATTATTATTATTATTAATTTTTTTTTTTTTTTTTTTTTTTTTTTTTTTTTTTTTTTTTTTTTTTTAATTATTATTATTTATTTTTTTAACTGTTATTATGTGTGAAATGTTTTAAGTTTCATGTGCGATGCTCCGGTATTCCCTGGGAAACATCTTCTCATTTTGCACTGTGCAACTGTTGCTTTGCAAGATGACAATAAAGGTTGATTGATTATTATGTGTGAAATATTTTAAGTTTCATGTACGATGCTCCGGTATTCGCTGGGAAACATCTTCTCATTTTGCACTGTACAACTGTTGCTTTGCAAGATGACAATAAAGGTTGATTGATTGATTGATCTGTGAGAAAGAACTGCAGATGCTGGATTTAAAAAAAAAAAATCGAAGGTGGTCAGCCACGCGTGGTGCGAACCCTCGTCTCTAGGGTTTGGGTCACGTGACTTGGATTGGCGGTTGGAATTCAAAGGCGGCGGTTGGAATTCGAAGGATTGGCGGTTAGAGTTTGAGTGGAACTGAGTGTGGTTTGGGGAGCTGTTGAGTCCTGGTCAGATAAAGAAAACTCTGCTTGACAAGTAGATACAAAATGCTGGAGTAACTCAGCGGGTGAGGCAGCATCTATGGAGAGAAGGAATGGGTGACGTTTCGGCTCCCGAAACGTCACCCATTCCTTCTCTCCATAGATGCTGCCTCACCCGCTGAGTTACTCCAGCATTTTGTGTCTACCTTACTTTAATTATTTGGTACATTTCAATGAGGTCCCTCCTCATCCATCCAAACACCAGCGAGTATAAACCAGCATCTGCAGTCTTGTCCTCTGGACTCTCAATGGAGAAGACCCAAGTGTTAGTGAAGGATGGAACTGCAGATGCTGGTTTAAACTGAATTCAAATCTCACTGTAGGTTCACCCAATTGGTGCATGTGATAGATAAATCTCTCTCTTGAAGTCTTTGAAACTTAAACTCTTGAAAGATGGACACAAGAGAACTGGAGGGGAAAAGGAATAATAATGAATGGAATGCCACAGAGGGTATGGCCATCATTGGCTATATTTAGTTATATGCGCCCTTTCTAGATACTCAACGGGCGGGATTTTACATCGCATTATTCATTCAGGCTCGAAGGGCCTCTACTCCTGTCACACTCGGTGAAGGTGGTGCAGAGCTACTTCTGTAGCCACAGCTGCCCTGGGGCAGACTGACGGAAGCGTGGCTGCTAATCTCCTCCGACCACCACCAATCACTCCCACACATTCACACACAGGCAAAGGTGGGTGAAGTGTCTTGCCCCAAGGACACAACGACAGTATGCACTCCAAGCGGGATTCGAACCGGCTACCTTCCGGTCGCCAGCCGAACACTTAGCCCATTGCGCCATCTGCCGCCACGTGACCCTATTCAGATTGAAGAAGGGTCTCAACCCAAGACGTCACCCATTCCTTCCCTCCAGAGATGCTGCCTGTCCCGCTGAGTTACCCCAGCATTTTGTGTCCCTCTTCAGCGACCCCTCTCACATTCTCCGCACAACTCTAGGTCAACCCACCATCTGTGAATAAGCTGTTCAAGAAGGAACTGCAGATGCTGGAAAATCGAAAATTGATGGAGGAACTCAGCAGGTGCGGCAGCATTTATGGAGCGAAGGAAATAGGCAACGTTTCGGGCATCTGTGAATAGCTCTTCTTCTTACGATTTCTCCACCCACCCTGAGCATAATAAGTGGAAACAGGACACTAAATGCTGGAGCAACTCCGCCATCTGTGGTTTGGACCCTCGCGTCTGCTCCATACCTTCTCTCCGTCCATGAGGACTCGCTCGCCCAGCTTGAGGCCCAGGGAGGTGAGCATCAGGTTGCCGGGGATGTTGTCGTAGTTGGGCAGGGTGACCTTGGGCAGGTTGCAACTGAGGGGCACCGCGTCCAGCAGCAGCTGCTTCAGCTCCTTGGCCACCATGGCAGCCTCCGCCTTGTCCAGGCTCATGTCCATCGGGTCTGGCACCACATCAGCGGGAACTTGCCCCTTCCGGTTCTGTCAGACGGCAAAGGAGAAATATTGAAGAGGAGGCAATGTGTCTCTGAATGAATGAATGAATGAATGAATGAATGGATGTATGGATGAATGAATGAATTGAATGAAGGAATGACTGAAGAAAGGAAGGAGGGAATGAGGGAAGGAATGAATGAATGAATGATTGAATTATTGAATGAATGACCACTTTATTGGACTATAGATTTAGGCAAGTGTGGCACGGTGGCGCATCGGTAGAGATACTGCTTCACAGCGCCAGAGAACCAGGTTTGATCCTGACCTCAGGTGCTGCATGTACGGATTTTGTCCAATCTCCCTGTGGACCTGCGTGGGTTTTCTCCGGGTGCTCCGGTTTCCTCCCACACGCCAAAGACGTGCGGGTTTGTCGGTAAATTGTCCCCAGTGCGTAGGATAGTGCTAGTTAGTTTATGGGGTGAGGGTCGGTCGGCATGGACCCGGTGGGTCAAAGTGCATGTTTCAGCGCTGTATCTCTGAAGTCTAATGGACGGGGATGTCAGTGAGAGTGGGGAGAGTGGGGGGCTCAGTGGGGGGGGGGAGTGGGAGGAGCTGCCCGTGGGAGGAGTGAGTAGGCGGGGCTCCCTGTGGTAGGGGGAGAGTGGGTGGGGCTGTCTGTGGGAGGGAGTGGGGGGCTCAGTGGGAGGGGGGAGTGGGCGGAGCCATCCGTGGGTGGGGAGAGTGGGCGGGGCTCTCTGTGTGGGGGGAGTGGGAGGAGCCACCCTTGGGAGGGGTGGGTGGGCGGGGCTCTGTGGGAGGGAGTGGGAGGAGCCATCCGTGGGTGGGGATAGTGGGCGGGGCTCTGTGGGGTGGGAGTGGGAGGAGCCACCAGTGGGAGGGGCGGGTGGGCGGGGCTCTGTGGGAGGGGGAGTGGGAGGAGCCATCTGTGGGTGGGGAGAGTGGGCGGGGCTCTGTGTGGTGGGGAGTGGGCGGAGCCACCCGTGGGAGGGGCGAGCGGGCATTGAGAACGTTGGGCTGCAGTGTTCGGCCACGGAGAGCTGTAACGGCGTTTGAACGGCCGAACACGCGTGTCCCGTGTCCGTGACTCACGCGGAGTGCTGGGTTGGCTCCGTGTTCCAGCAGACACTTGACGGCCCCCAGGCAGAGGTTGGAGGCGGCGATGTGCAGAGCAGTCCCGTGGTTGAAGTCGCTGCAGGTCGAGTTGAGCACTGCGAACGCAAAGCGGGTGAGAGGTCATGCGCGGACCTGACCTCCAGTAACCCCTCACCGACACCGCACCCGTGACCCAACACTTGGTGCAGAGACCCTCAACAAGGGTCACAGCCCATACACCAGCCCACGGACAACGTATGATGAGCATTTAACAGCACTGGGCCTGTACTCGCTGCAGCTTAGAAGGATGAAGGGCATTGTACAGCATTGAAACTAATTGAATAGTGAAAGGCCTGGTTAGAGTGGATGTGGAGAGGATGTTTCCACTAGTGGGAGAGTCTAGGACCAGAGGTCACAGCCTCAGAATAAAAGGACATTCCTTTAGGAAGGAGATGAGGAGGAATTTCTTTAAGAAGGAACTGCAGATGCTGGAAAATCGAAGGTAGACAAATGTGCTGGAGAAACGTTTCAACGTTTCAAATGCTTCAAGGGTCTCGGGCCGAAACGTTGCCTATTTCCTTCGCTCCATAGATGCTGCTGCACCCGCTGAGTTTCTCCAGCACTTTTGTCTTCCAGCACTTTTGTCTACCGAGGAATTTCTTTAGTCAGAGGGTGGTGAATCTGTGGAATTCATTGCCACAGAAGGCTGTGGAGACCAAACTAAAACGGAACTAAAAACAACCGCAGTCCCTGCCCAGCGATGACTGTAGCCCATCAGTGTGAGGCCCCGCCAAGCCTACCTTTGGGTTTGTGAGCCTTGAGCAAGATGCGTGTAATCTCCGGCACGTCGAAGTACGCCGCGTAGTGCAGGGCGTTCATGTTGGTCCATCTGCTGCGGAGCCCGACGTCGGCCCCCAGAGCGATGAGCTGGTTGCAGAGTCGAGCTGCCGCCGCTGGGTCCCCTAGACCGGGCGCAGAGACAGCTGGTGACAATACGGACTCTCACCCACCCCCCGCCAACCACACACTCACACGGAACGCCCGCACGCTTCCCGACCTCTCTGGAACAGATCGCGGCTGTGCAGCCCCATCGTAGATTTTCCGGCAACTGTTGGACCGCCGGCACCTCTTCTAATCCAGACAACGTTATGAGCGCGCAGGTGAAATCCCCCCCACTGCTCCCGGAATTTTCCCCCCTCCAGCCCGGCAGAATAACGTTCCCACAGCCGACTTCAAAGGCCGACATTTCAGGCCGATGTCTCGACTCCCCGACGATCTAGGCGGACCGTTCTAGTACGATCTAGTACCGTTAGACTCCTCTCGGAGGCCATGACAGTCAGAACATTTTACCCATAGAGGGGGAAATGTCAAAGACTAAAGGGCACCCACCACCATTCAACCCCCCCCCCCCCCACTTACCCACTCCGTGCGCCCCAGCCTTGCAGGTGTAATGCAACAGTGTCATGTCCGTCAGCCCGTCGCGATCGTTCACGTGGCAACCTCGCTTCAGAATCTGGATTGGCGGCAAAGGTGGAACGAGACGAGATATTGTCAGTGACGCTGTGCAAACGGAGAGCTGGTTTTAGTTTAGTTTGTGAGATGCAGCGCGGGAACGGGCCCTGCGGCCCACCCAGTCTGCGATCCCCGCGCACTCCAGGGCCTGTCCCACTTGGGCGACATTTTCGGCGACAACCTGAAGAGAGGTTGTCGCGGCGCGGTTGGGGCGTGACACGTGTAGTGACGCGCGGTGTCTCCCTGGGTGTCTTATCATGACGTGCGCCCTGATCATATTGAATGGCGGTGTAGGCTCGAAGGGCCGAATGGCCTACTCCTGCACCTAATTTCTATGTTTCTATGTCACACGCTGACGTACGCTGTCCTGCGGGTGACTCCCCGTATATGACACGGGTATATTAAGCGCCAACTTGTCCATTATTGGTCCTTAGATTTACTGTAGATCAGTTCATTTCCAATGTGACTATAATACTTTGGTGTAACCATCTTGCGTTGTGAAGGCGGGTGACGCGGGGTATCGTAGCTTGACGTGTCGGTGACGCAGAGTGTCGTATAACTTGACGGTTTTTAGGGAGTCAGTCGCTGATAAAAATCGCAAAGTGGAACAGGCCCTTAACACCATCCCACACACACTGGGGATGATTTACAATATTACCAAGGCCAATCAGCCTACAAACCTGTATGTTTTTGGAGTGTGGGAGGAAACCGGAGCTCCTGGAGAAAACCCACATGGTCTGGGGTAAACTCGGCACAGACAACACCCGTAGTCAGGATTGAACCCGGGTCTCTGGCGCTGTGAGGCAGCAACTCTACCGCTGCACCACCATGTCGCACCAAGTGTTCAGAGTGGTGAGAATATCCAAATGGTGGAGGTTAGACTGGGAGGTGCTCACCGCCCCACCATGGAGGGAGTCTACAGGAGGCTCTGCCTCCTAATCTGCCCAACCTCTGCCCGATAGTTCAGGCCCTCGAGACCCCTTGTAAACCGTCCCTGCACTCATTCCAGCTTAAATGGCAGCAGTGAGATGAGAGTGTGGCCAGGGTGATGGGTCTTTGATATTGGCTGGCACCTCCAGTGGAGAGACACAAAATGCTGGAGTAACTCAGTGGGTCAGGAAGCATCTCTGGAGAAAGGAACAGGTGATGGAACAAGTTCAAGAATAAGGGGTAAGCCATTTAGAACGTAGACGAGGAAACGGAGACACACTCACGACTTTTTCTCCCAGAGAGTGGTGAGTCTGTGGAATTTTCTGCCTCAGAGGGCAGTGGAGGCAGGTTCTCTGGATGCTTCCACGAGAGAGCAAGATAGGGCTCTTAAAGATAGCGGAGTCAGGGGATATGGGGAGAAGGCAGGAACGGGGTACTGATTGTGGATGATCAGCCATGATCACGTTGAATGGCGGTGCTGGCTCGAAGGGCCGAATGGCCTACTCCTGCACCTAGGTGGAAACAGTAAGACTGGTGGGAAAACTGGGAAGGGGGAGGGGATGGAGAGAGAAAGCAAGGGCTATCTGGAATTAGAGAAGTCAATGTTCATACCGCTGGGGTGTAAACTACCCAAGCGAAATATGAGCTGCTGTTCCTCCAATTTGCGCTGGGCCTCACTCTGACAATGGAGGAGGCCCAGGACAGAAAGGTCAGATTGGGAATGGGAGGTGGAGTTGAAGTGCTGAGCCACCGGGAGATCAGGCTGGTTATTGCAGACTAAGCTGGGGTGTTCAGTGAAACGATCGCCGAGCCTGCGCTTGGTCTCACCGATGTAGAGACATTGACACCTGGATGGGGGGGGGGGGGGGGTAAAATCAATCACTGGTGCATAGCTAGGCTTGGATTACTGAATAATGCAGCCTGTGAATCACGTGGATATACCTCTCCAAATCAATACTCCCCTGGGCTTTCTCCACAGATACTCATCATTGCAAGACATTACTTAACCCCGTCAATGCTTCATAAATAAGCTCTTATTTCACTCCACACATAAGCAGGCAGCTTGATTTATGGGATCCTTCCACCGAGATAAAAAAAAACATGGGCTGGAGATTTTGACAGATTGATTGAAAGATGCAGCATACAAACAGTAGAGACAAGGAAACGTAGTCTCCAAGTGCTGGAGTAACTCAGCGGGTCAGGCAGCATCTCTGGAGGTCACGGTAAGGTGACGTTTTGGGTCGGGACCCTTCATCAGACTGATTTGAGGGGGTTTGAGGAAGAATGGTGGCCGATTGGGAAAGGGGGAGATGCAGCGAGACCTGGGTGTCATGGTACACCAGTCATTGAAGGTAGGCATGCAGGTGCAGCAGGCAGTAAAGAAAGCGAATGGTATGTTGGCTTTCATAGCAAGAGGGTTTGAGTATAGGAGCAGGGAGGTTCTACTGCAGTTGTACAGGGTCTTGGTGAGACCACACCTGGAGTATTGCGTGCAGTTTTGGTCTCCAAATCTGAGGATGGACATTATTGCCATAGAGGGAGTGCAGAGAAGGTTCACCAGACTGATTCCTGGGATGTCAGGACTGTCTTATGAAGAAAGACTGGATAGACTTGGTTTATACTCTCTAGAATTTAGGAGATTGAGAGGGGATCTTATAGAAACTTACAAAATTCTTAAGGGGTTGAACAGGCTAGATGCAGGAAGATTGTTCCGGATGTTGGGGAAGTCCAGGAAGGGGTCACAGCTTTAGGATAAGGGGGAAATCCTTTAAAACCGAGATGAGGAGAACTTTTTTTCACACAGAGAGTGGTGAATCTCTGGAACTCTCTGCCACAGAGGGTAGTTGAGGCCAGTTCATTGGCTATATTTAAGAGGGAGTTAGATGTGGCCCTTGTGGCCAAGGGGATCAGAGGGTATGGAGAGAAGGCAGGTACGGGATACTGAGTTGGATGATCAGCCATGATCATATTGAATGGCGGTGCAGGCTCGAAGGGCCGAATGGCCTACTCCTGCACCTAATTTCTATGTTTCTATGTTTCTATGTCTCCAAGTGCTGGAGTAACTCAGCGGGTCAGGCAGCATCTCTGGAGGTCACGGTAAGGTGACGTTTTGGGTCGGGACCCTTCATCAGACTGATTTGAGGGGGTTTGGGGAAGAATGGTGGAAGAGAGGTAGAGACAGCATAAAGCCTGGCGAGTGATAGGTGGATACAGGCAAGGGGGGGGGGGGGGGGGGGGGGGTTTTGATAGGCAGATGGTTGGATTAAGGCCAGGGATATATAGACAGGAGTTGTGAGAGAAAAGGTTTGAAGAGATGCGACTTGTGACGTTAGAGGAAGGAGAGCAGAAAGTGAGATCACACATAGCAGGTGAACATAAGTGGTGAACGATGGTCGGTATGGACTCGGTGGGCCGAAGGGCCTGTTTCCATGATTTATCTCTAAACCTAAATTTCCCTCTAGAAGCTGTCTTTGTGAACCGTTGTGAAGGGTGGCACAGCGGTAGAGTTTCTGCCTTTTAGCGCCAGAGAACCGGGTTCGGTTTCTGACCACGGGTGCTGTCTGTACGGAGTTTGCACGTTCTCCCCGTGACCTGTGTAGTTTTCCCCGGGAGCTCTGGTTTCCTCCCACACTCCAAAGACATACAGGTTTGTAGGCTAATTGGCTTGGTATAATTGCAAATGGTCCCAAGTGTGTGGAGGATAGTGTTAATGTGTGGGGATGGCTGGTCAGCGCGGACAAGATGGGCCGAAGGGCCTGCTTCCGCACCAAATCTACAACCAAGAAGCTAAAACCAGAAAGCTAAAAGTAAACAATGTGTGTAGTTGTCCCACAGTGCGGGAGTTCGGACTGACCAGTCTGTTGGCGCCGACTCACCTCATTGCCGATAGTGTCGATCTTGTGTTGTACTTGAGGGACCCACTGTCGGATGATGGCAAAGAGCTCGGACACAGTGGTCTGAGGGTCGAAGAGGATTTCCTGGCAGGCGGGGTCGTTCGGGTCAAAGAAGGTGAAAGCTGGAGAGAAGAGGAGAGAATGCAAGACAACCCTTGGCCACTGAGTGGAAGGGACTGGCGAGGGGAGGGGGGGGGCGAGGATAGGATAGTGGGGGCGAAGGTAGGATAGTGGGGGGGAAGGGAGGGAGTGAGGGAGGGGGTGTGAGGTGAGAGGGGGGCGAGGGGAGGGGGGTGAGGGGGAGGGGGGGGAGGGGGGAGGTGGGGGAGGGGAGGGGAGGGGAGGGGAGGGCGAGGGGAGGGGGGTGAGGGGAGGGGGGGGGGGCGAGGGGGGGGGGGGGGGGGGGGGGGGGGGGGGGGGGGGGGGGGGGGGGGGGGGAGGGGGGGGGGGAGGGGGGGGGGGGGGGGGGGGGGGGGGGGGGGAGGGGAGGGGGGGGGTGGGGGAGGGGGGGGGGGGGGGAGGGGGGGGGGGGGGGGGGGGGGGGGGGGGGGGGGGGAGGGGGGGGGGGGGGGGGGGGGGGGGAGGGGAGGGGGGGGGGGGGGGGGGGGGGGGGGGGGGGGGGGGGGGGGGGGGGGGGGAGGGGGGGGGGGGGGGGGAGGGGGGGGGGGGGGAGGGGGGGGGGGGGGGGGGGGGGGGGGAGGGGAGGAGGGGGGGGGGGGGGGGGGGGGGGGGGGGTGAGGGGGGGGGGGGGGGGGGGGGGGGGGGGGGGAGGGGAGGGGGGGGGGGGGGGGGGGGGGGGGGGAGGGGGGGGGGGGGGGGGGGGGGGGGGGGGGGGGGGGGGGGGGGGGGGGGGGGGGGGAGGGGGGGGGGGGGGGGAGGGGTGGGTGGGGGGTGGGGGGGGGGGGGGGGGGGGCGAGGGGGGGGGGGGGGTTGGGGGCGAGGAGTGGGGGGGGGTGAGGGGGGGGGGGGGCCGACTGGTGTGTGAAGCCACACAATGCCGGTTACCGTAATCCTTGGGCAGGGGTGCGGGGGCCGAGTGGTGAACGAAGGGCTTCTTGCGGCGTTCGGGGAGGGGGCTGTGGAAGCCGGTGGGCAGCAGCTCCTGCTGCTCGAGAGGACCCTCCTCAGAGGCCACGTCTAGAACATTCTCCTTGGTCATGGTCACAGCTGTACCTGTGGAACAATGAGAGGGCAAAATGTCAGACCCTGTTCCCAACACACTCTCTCTCACTCTGTCTGTAATGTTATAACCACATTATTCAGCTCTCTGCATTGTTCTCTTTGTTTTACCTATTGTATTTATAGATGGTTAGACCCTGATCCCAACGCACTCTCTCTCATGCTTTGGCTGCAAGGCATTGGGTGATGGTGGATATTTGAGACTTTGGGATAGGAGCCTGGATATGCAGTGAATGGAGGGACATTCATCAACTACAGGCACAGGACATTGATTTAACTTGGTCGGGATGCACAGCACAGATATTGTGGGCTGAAGGGCCTGTCCCTATGTTACACGGTTCCGAGTTCGATGGCTGGGCGGCACGATGGCGCAGCGGTAGAGCTGCTGGCTTAGAGAGCCAGAGATCCAGGATCGATCCCGACTACGGACGCTGCCTGTGTGGAGTTTGTACGTTCTCCGGGTGCTTTGGTTTTCTCCCACACAGGGCCGGCCTTAGGAGGTGCAGGGTCCAATTGGGAACAATTTTGGTGAGCCCCAGGTTCCCAGCCAAGGTCTGCAGAATCATAGAAATACAAATAAAGTCTACTATAGACTTCATATCTCTATGGTTGAATGGAAAGTAATCAAAATGTGCGCTTGGAACATACCTGTGAGTTAATGGACCAAACAGATCTAAATTACATTTTAATTTAAAATTGCATACATGCAAGCCTATAAGTAACAAACGAAATGTGTCGATCACCTCTGAAAAGTACATAGAGAGTAGATTACTCTAGCACGGGGCCCCCTTAGGCGCGGGGCCCAATTGGGAGCAATTGATCTAATTGGCTTAAGGCTGGCCCTGCTCCAAAGACGGGCATGTCTGTAGGTTCATTGGCTTCTGTAAATTGTCCCTAGTGTGTAGGATCGATCTAGTGGACGGGTGACCATTGGTCCATGCAGACTCGATGGGCTGAAGGGCCTGTTGTCTCTAAACCAACTTAGATAGCATGCAGACAAAGCGTTTAACTATACATCACTTCACATAACACTATTACTACAATACATGTTTGTGGGACTGTGCATGTTCCTTTAAATATGCACACAACCTTTAAATATGTTTTATCGTCTGCCAAACAGGTCGGTAAGTTGTGAAAAAGGTGAAAAACGTCTGGCTATGGAGATAGGTCCAGTGGGCAGAAATAGTGAGTTGTTCTTATAGAAAGCTAGAGCAGAAAAGATGGGCTGAATGGCCTCATTCTGTGTGGTGACCGATCTACTATTCAATAATATGATGCAAATCCCTCTCTTCCCGGGGAAAGCATTAATCCTGTACCCCTCCCCATTATTACCAACTGCAACAAAAAAATCTATTAAAATATTGATTACTCCGCCAATTAAAGGGAATGATTTCTGACTCAAGGCCACTTTGACAGGTTATTAGCTGAATGTACAGAGAAGATTTATTGTAGAGATGGCAGCAGAAAGCACCCAGTCACTGAGTGCTTTGTCTTGGAATTCATCATCACCGACTTGGGATGAAGAATTAGGACAAAGGATGATGGAAAGAAAATGTCCATCTTGGACTTTAGACTTTTCGATACAACGCAGAAACAGGCCCTTCAGCTCACGGAGTCCGCGCCGACCAGTGATCCCCATAAACTAACACTATCCTATGCACTAGGGACAATTTACAATTGTTGCCGAAGCCAATTCATCTACAAACCTGCTGAAGAAAGAACTGCAGATGCTGGAAAAAATCAAATGTAGACAAAAATGCTGGAGAAACTCAGCGGGTGAGGCAGCATCCATGGAGAGAAGGAATAGGTGACGTTTCGGGTCGAGACCCTTCTTCAGACTGATGTGTGGGGTGGGGGCAGGGAAACACTTTGTCAGGCCAAAACTGGGGGGAATTATTCAGATGTCAAAATTTGCAGAGTTCCAGAATCCACGCCTCTACTTCCTCAGGTGGTTGAGGATACTCGACAGATCTCCAATGACTTTTACAACATTTCTACAGATCAGGTCAGGTCGGGGGGAGTTCCCCCAGCCACGGGTACCATGTAATCCCGTGCTACCTGCTCCATGGTCGGATAGTCGGCGACTAAACAGTCTCCCCCACCTGGTTTGCCAGGTGAGGAGGGGGCTGTGGACCCCCAGCAGGACCAAAAACAAGACCTGTCAAAGGGCGGATGAGCTCCTAGCGAACCAACGGCCATCCACACTTCAGTAGAAGTTGCGATCACTGTCGTACGTAACATTGTAAGGAATGATGATAACACACACACACACACACACACACACACACACACACACACACACACACACACATCCTATACTTCCAGCGGTGGAAGTCCGCAGGAACTGGAGGACAGAGATGTGTGGTGCGCCATCACAGTTCCCGTTGGAGATCAGCACCACTGCGTTGCTGATGTTTTCAACGATGATGAATGAATGAATCTACTGTCAGGTTACATCACAGTTTGGTTTGGCAACTGCTCTGCCCAGGACTGCACGTTGGTCTTGGCATCATGTTTGGCACAGACATGGTGGGCCGAAGGGCCTGTTTTTAGTGCTGTGCTGGTCTATATTCAAAGTTCATAGAAAATCCCGATAGTTAGTTTGACTCGGCCTCAAGTGATATACTGGGTGTGACCGGACTTCCGACAAGGCTCTGGACCAGTTTAGTCTATTGTCAAAGAAGTGTTCAAGAAGGAACTGCAGATGCTGGAAAATCGAAGGTAGAGAAAATTGCTGAAGAAACTCAGCGGGTATGGCAGCATCTATGGAGCGAAGGAAATAGGCAAAGTTTCGGGCCGAAACCCTTCTCCAGTCTGAAGAAGGTTTTCGGCCTGAAACGTTGCCTATTTCCTTCACTCCATAGATGCTGCCTCACCCGCTGAGTTTCTCCAGCAATTTTGTCTACCTTTTAGTTTATTGTCACGTGTACTAAGGCGTGTACGTGCATGCTATCCAGTCAGCGGAAAGACGACACGTGATTACAATCAAGCCATTGACAATGCTTTACGAATGTTCCTAATCACCTGAACATAATACCACCTGACAGTTCCACACCAGCTCAACAATAAGCTTTTTTTTTAAAAAACCTGTCAATGGTGCCTTCTTTACTCAAATTAAAATTTGCACTAATCTTTTTAATCAAAAAATAAAACAAATCATTTAATGTTGCGGTTTTTCCAACTGGAAAAATATATAAATAAAAATAAAAATATATAACCTGCAAATCCTTCCTTCTTCAAAAGAACCCCGCTTGGGCAAGTTGGGCTGAAGGGCCTGTTTCTACACTGTATCACTCTGTTATAATGAACCACATGCTGTCCTTAGTTCCAATAAGAATTTTTTGATCCTAAAAATAACCTGTCTACCCAAGACACTGATGTTCTAAGCCATAGAACACAGCCTCCCACGCCTTCCAGCAGCAGTATAATGCTTCCTGTCGTTTTAGCAGCAGAATTATATATTATACCAATATAGGGGTTAATGTTCCTGTCAATTCAAAATAGCCATAAACTATTTTAACACTGGCAAATCTATCAGTGATAGGGGAATATTAATAAAGGCTGCAAGCTGGGTTTGTGCCAAAGAACCACAGGAGGAGGTGGATCAACACCTGTTATTCGTCACTATGGCTTGTTCACAACCCCAGCGGGTAGCCCAGTGTCGCAGACAAAATGCATCCCCAAAGAAGGCAAAGGGGGAAGAGCAACTCACAGGTTCAGTGACACCGACAGAAATGAGAGGAGACCAGTGGCGCAGTGGGTAGAGCAGGTGTTTCATAGCTCTGAGGAACCAGGTTCAATCCTGACCTCTGCCTGTGTGGAGTTTGCCTGTTCTCCCTGTGACCTGTTCTCCCCAAAGGTTGGTAGGTTAAATTAGGTTAGTGAGGGAAGTATACAAATACAATTGGATCAGTGTACATTGATGTGCTTGGTGAGTTGGTCCAGACTTGGATGGCCAAATGACCTGTTACCAAGCCTGTTTTAATGTGATAACTCTGTGCAGGCAAGAGAGAGTGTTATATCAACATTTAGGGGGAATATGGGGTGTGACTGAAGGCAGACTAGATGAAAGAAGATGGGGAGAGATAAAGGTAAAGGGGAACAGATGAGGAGGAAGGCAATTATGCACACAGTATAGAGCTTTAGAATTATTATTTTTCATTTATTTAGCATTGAAATATTGAAGTAACCGTTACTGGAATCACAGCTTGTCAGCGCAAGGCTAAATGCAGAAAGAAAAATGTGTTAACCCTTTCAATTTCAGTCTTTTAATTAATTGGTCAAAATAAACCATCCAAATCAATAGCAACACATGGTAGCAGCATTTGTGGATGTGTGAAAACAAAATTTCGAAACAATTAAAAATAAATCCATTGGAAACCATTTTACTGGAGGTTATTTTTTTTTAATTTCGCCTTCTAAATCTTAATGTGGCAACACAAACATTCTTGCTTATATTTAACATTAAAACGCAAATCCATTTATTATTATTTTTCTGAGAGTAAAATCAACCATAGAATTGGAGATTTTACCAACTGCATTTTTCCCAATAGTATTATATTATATTATTTGGATTTTTTTAATGTTGTATAATCAGTCTCAAGGTCTAAAAAAAAAACACATCTAAAAAGATGAAAATCCCAGGTACGGTTTTAGCTTAAATATATGGGATAAACAATTCTGATATTTTCGCAGCAATTACTGTTGGAATATTCTTTTTTTAAGAGGAGCTTCGTCGCTGCTGATTTATCGAAGGCTACTGATTTATTAAACAGCTTTCTTTCTTGTTTTACTGCGTGTTTGTTTTCGGCTCCAGCCGAGGATGCTTTAGACAATAGGCACAAGCATCAACAGCCTTGCATGGATTGCAAGCTGCGTCAACAGAATTACACAAGGCTCCTTCGAAAACAAGCATCGAACATCAAATACTACTGACACAGATTGTAATCTCTCTCGTTTTCTTCATTAACGTTAAGCCAGAAGAAGAAACGTCAATCGAAACAGTGTCAAAAACACCATTTTTGTTTAGAATGAATGTATCAACTGCACCCTTTTCAACAGCGGATAACGCTGGAGTCACACTTGTTTCAATTTCATATTGATGTATTTTCGCCAATATTGCAACAAAGGAAATCACAATGAAATGACATGTAGAAGATTTCAACCCTACCTCGCCTCGCTCTGTGCTGTTCTGCGTTGGTTACAAGTCCTTCAGTGTCTCCACCTACTCTCTCTCCCAAGATGTGGCTGCTCTGTCATCGCCTGCGTCAGACCATCTCGGTTCGGTCTGGACCACAAGACTCGTTCATTCATTCACGCGTGTGCAGAAGGTGAGGCTTGAGATTCTAGAAACCACTTCTATTCAGGTGATCGTGGCTGCATTTGGGGATGGGGAGCAAGTGTGCAAATTATTCAATCAATGAACGGGGAGGAAATGCATCCAATAAATCAGAAGACAACAAATGGGCTTTCGAGAAATAAATAGAAAATGTTGGAATCACTCAGCTGATCAAGCAGCATCTATAGAAAGAGAAACAGAAGATACTTCAGCTCAAAATCAGATTCCTAGCATCTTTGCAAATTTTAAAAATGATTTTTCATTATATTTTGTTTAAGAAAGAACTACAGATGCTGGAAAAAAAAATCGAAGGCAGACAAAAATGCTGGAGGAACTCAGCAGGTGAAGCAGCATCTATGGAGAGAAGGAATAGGCAACGTTTTGGGTCGAGACCCTTCTTCAGTCTGATTATATATAACCTTCCATTATATTTTCCTTATAATATAACCTTCCATTATATTTTAAATTGTTTTGATTTACCAGTAATGTTTTCAACTAATTTTACCAGCACAAATATAAAATCCCCTTAAAAACATCTCAGTCATGAATCTACCTTCTTTATTCTACATGTTCTCAATCTTAGATGAGGCCCTCGCATGTGTCTCCTTAGTACACTGCAGCTCCGCCCTTGCTCCCCCTCCTCCTAGTCCTTAACTTCCACCCCATCAGCCATCGCATATAAAACATAATCCTCTGACATTTTCGCCACCCCCAACGGGATCCCACCACTAGTCACATCTTCCCATTCCACCCCTTTCCACCTTCCGCAAATAACACATGCATTCCCTCTCTCTCCATCTCTCCCCCACCCAAGTCACGACAGCTTCTATTGTCACCAAGTGTATTCCATTGTCACCTAGCTACAACTAACAGTGGCCTGCTTCTCTTATCATTGTTACTTTTTTGCTTATCTTTCACTCATTTGTTCTTTATCTCTTTACATTATCATCTATATCTCTCGTTTCCCTTTCCCGCGACTCTCAGCCTGAAGAAGGGTTTCAACCCAAAAGTCACTGATTCTTTCTCTCCAGAGAGAAACTGGAAGTCAGCATGCAGGTACAGCAGGCAGTGAAGAAAACTAATGGCATGTTGGCCTTCATAACAAAAGGAGTTGAGTATAGGAGCAAAGAGATCCTTCTGCAGTTGTACAGGGCCCTAGTGAGACCACACCTGGAGTATTGTGTGCAGTTTTGGTCTCCAAATTTGAGGAAGGACATTCTTGCTATTGAGGGAGTGCATCATGGGTTCACAAGGTTAATTCCCGGGATGGCGGGGACTGCCATATGTTGAAAGAATGGAGTGATTGGGCTTGTATACAGTGGAATATAGAAGGATGAGAGGAGATCTTAAACATTAAAAGATTATTAAGGGTTTGGACACGCTAGAGACAGGAAACATGTCCCGATGTTGGGGGAGTCCAGAACCAGATGCCACAGTTTAAGAATAAGGGGTTGTCCATTTAGAATGGAGATGAAGAAAAACTTTTTCACCCAGAGAGTTGTGAATCTGTGGAATTCTCTGCCTCCAATTCAAGAGAGAGTTAGATAGAGCTCTTAAAGATATGAACGTTATGAGTCCATGGATATGAGTCCAGGGATATGGGGAGAAGGCAGGATAGGGTACTGGATGATCAGCCATGATCACAGTGAATGGTGATGTTGGCTCAAAAGGGCCGAATGGCCTACTCCTGAACCTATTGTCCATTGTCTATTGTCCAAGATGCTACCTGGCCTGCTGAATTCTCCTGCATTTTGTGTCAATCTACATATGTATCTAAATATCTTAAATATTAATTGGCTTTTTGCTTCCTGAGAATCAGTGCACTCAGTCCCAAATTGCAGGAGTAAAGACGAGGGCGAGTTTTGACCTAAATAGGGGGAAAAAACATGGTTAGATGCCACTAAGTAGATGGCAATGCCTTAACCATTTGTGTGTTGTAAGGCCACTAGGGCCCCTTCCATCCTTATCAAGGGGAGTGCTAACCTTCTCTCCTTTCATACAACACACCATCTTCGATGGCACGAACCATATTTATAGTTCGCAAGCCAGACACATATTTGGGTACAGGTATGGTGTAAGATTGGTCTAACACTACGTTTTCAATCTCACCTATTTAACAGATATAACTTAGTAAAACATGACAATATTTTATATTGAGCATAAATTCCATTTTTCAAGGCATTTCAACAGCTAAGGTTTAATTATGCTAATCTAGCAGCGTTTCAGCCAGTTGCTATTCAGTGTGTGTTTTAGTTGCAAGGAAAACCTCAAAGACTGCTCAAATCCAAATGTACAAAGCCTGTGGTTTATACAGCGTAGCATAAAATGATCTGACTCGACCATGAGTTGAATTAAATGAAGTTTAACAGCAGAACCTCGCCTTGTCATGTGACTTCGACCGACAGCGCTGTTTGCGCATGCTCAGCGCTGAGTGTAACAAAGTCGACAACAATAGCCACAAAATAGACACAACCAAAGATCCTATATCTTTGGACACAAAATGCTGGAGTAACTCAACGAGACAGGCAGCATCTCTGGAGAGAAGGAATGGGTGACGTTTCGGGTCGAGACCCTTCTTCAGAAGAAGTTACTCCAGTTTTTTGTGTCTATCTTCGGTTTAAACCAAATATACTAGAGGTTTCTAGCTCCTCTAGTATCTTTGGTTTAAACCAGCATCTGCAGTTCCTTCTTACACAACAACAACAGCCCTCCTTGCTGCAAGCAGCAATGGAAAGCATATGTGGGGTCACACAGCGAAACAATTAACCGACTTTATCCCAATGCCTTGCTTCAGCTGCTATTTCCATTATGCATATTAGAGTCAAGAGTGTTTTATTGTTATATTTCCCAGAGAGAACAATGAAATTCTTACTTGCAGCACAACAAAATATTGATTTCTCTATAACTTCAAATAACTCCGACATTCCCTCTCTCTCCATCCCTCCCCTACCCAACATACAGCTAACAATGTATAGAAAGGAACTGCAGATGCTGGTTTAAACCGAAGATAGTCACAAAACGCTGGGGTCACTCCGCGGGACAGGAGCAACTCTGGAGAGAAGGAATGGGTGACGTCTCAGACTGAAGAAGGGTCTCAGCCATAAATGTCACCCATTCCTTCTTTCCAGAGATGCCGCCTGTCCCGCTGAGTTACTCCAGCATATTGTGTCAACCTGTTCCCAAACTAAGCTGTGATGCAGTATTCAAGGTTTCAAGGTCAGTTTATTGTCACATTTAAGCAGTTAAGGAAATTTGAGTTATCATGCAGCCACACTAAGTGAAAAACAAGTGACACAACCACATAAAAGTGAACATAAACATCCTTCACAGTGGATTCCACATTCCTCACTGTGATGGAAGTCAAGTCAAGTCTAGTCAAGTCACTTTTCACATTGGCTTATTTCTAGTTAGATGTGGCCCTTGTGGCTAAGGGGATCAGGGGGTATGGAAAAGGCAGGTACGGGATACTCTTGGATGATCCCCAAGATGCTTTGAATGGCGGTGCAGGTCGAACGAATGGCCTACTCCTGCAAGGCATTTCTATGTTTCTATGTTTCTATTTCTATAGCACATTTAAAACAACTCTCGTTGTCTCTGTACTGTACACTGACAATGACAATTAAAATTGAATCTGAATCGTTGACCAAAGTGCTTTACATTGGTGGAGGTACTAACGTTATACAGGGAAGGCAATACAGTTCAATCTTCTTCCTCTTGTTCAAGTACCACAACAGTGAGAGAACCTGAAACCCATTAAATAAGCTTGAGAGCAAGGGAAAACGTAAAAATAAAATTCCATATGAATATTTATTTCAAATGTTCAGCAGAGGCTGGAGCAGGGATAGAACACTGACATTGGAGTTACTCCTCTAGTCCATTCATTGAAATCAGTGCCGGCACTGTGCATGCGTAGTCCCGTTCCGTCAGTCACCAAGAGGAGGTGCCGGCGGCACGCATGCGTTTGATGATCATTCCCTGGGTGCCGGCACTACGCATGCGTATGATCATCATTTACCAAGGGCGGTGCTGGCATTACGCATGCGTATGATGATCATTCCCCGAGGTGCATGCGGCATTACGCATGCGTATAATGATCATTCCCCGGGGTGCCGGCATTACGCATGCGTATAATGATCATTCCCCGGGGTGCCGGCACCACGCATGCGTATGACCATCATTTACCATGGGCGGCGCCGGCACCGGCACCGCGCATGCCCACTGCACGGCCTGCCCTCTGATCTCCCGGCCGGCGCCGCGTGTGGAGGCCTGGTCGCTCGGTGTGGAGCCTGGGCTTGGAGTTGACTCGCTGTCCCCGCCCGGAGATCGCGGCCATGAGCGCCATCGAGCAGATGCGAGCCAATGTGGGGAAGCTGCTGAAGGGCATCGACCGGTGAGTGTTAAACCACCCACTCCTTCTCTCCAGAGATGCTGGAGTTACAGCAGTGCAGAGAAGGTTCACCAGACTGATTCCTGGGATGTCAGGACTGTCTTATGAAGAAAGACTGGATAGACTTGGTTTATACTCTCTAGAATTTAGAAGATTGAGAGGGGATCTTATAGAAACTTACAAAATTCTTAAGGGGTTGGACAGGCTAGATGCAGGAAGATTGTTCCCGATGTTAGGGAAGTCCAGAACAAGGGGTCACAGCTTAAGGATAAGGGGGAAATCCTTTAAAACCGAGATGAGAAGAACTTTTTTCACGCAGAGAGTGGTGAATCTCTGGAACTCTCTGCCACAGAGGGTAGTTGAGGCCAGTTCATTGGCTATATTTAAGAGGGAGTTAGATGTGGCCCTTGTGGCTAAGGGGATCAGGGGGTATGGAGAGAAGGCAGGTACGGGATACTGAGTTGGATGATCAGCCATGATCATATTGAATGGCGGTGCAGGCTCGAAGGGCCGAATGGCCTACTCCTGCACCTATTTTCTATGTTTCTATGTTACTCCGGCATTTTGTGTGTGGGATGGGACCGGTCAGGGCGGTCTAGAGCAAAATGTATTGGTCACATTCAAGCCAAGTCCCATTTATTTATACAGCACATTTAAAAAACAACTCTCGTTGGCCAAAGTGCTTTACATTTGTTATAAGAATAGCACAACAAAACAGACTACATACATATATACATGTAACCCTCACTCAGACGACGTCAGGAAAGGTTTGGGAGTATAGATAAGTCTTTGGACTCTTGACTTAAAAGAGTCGATGGAGGGGGCAGTTCTGATGGGAAAGGGGATGCTGTTCCACAGTCTAGGGGCTGCAACCGCAAAGGCACGATCGGTTTAATGTTAAATGTCCCAGATATATTCGTCCTTGCAACAGCACAACATTCAGTACACTGTAAACAATATAATAATGCATTTTGTTGTCTCTGTACTGTACACTGACAATGACAATTAAAATTGAATCTGAATCTGAATAAACGAGAAGAAGAGGTAAAAAGTTCAGTGTATGCATATATGCAAGTATATATACATATGGTACACAAAAAAAGCTGGAGAAACTCAGCGGGTGCAGTAGCATCTATGGAGCGAAGGAAATGGGCAACGTTTCGGGCCGAAACCCTTCTTCAGACATATATATACATAAGTATGTGTGCTGAGGTGGGATTGTGCAGGGTAGTTCATGAACCTGATAGTCAATGGGAGGAAACTGTTCTTGAACCTGGAGGTATCTTTTCTCAGGCTCCTGATAAATCATATTCACCACTGCGTGGAGTTAACAAAATGCAAACAACATCTTAATATATATAAGTGTATATATACATATTCATAGACACACATGAAGAAGGGTCTCAACCTGAAACGTCACCCATTCCTTCTCCAGAGATGCTGCCTGTCCCGCTGATTTACTCCAGCTTTTTGTGTCTCATCTTCAGCCTAAGCGGACCGTTTTGTTACTGTTCGACTCCTCTCGGAGGCCACGACAAAACGGCAAAGCTCTGGAACCAAGAGTGCTGGAAAATTGATGGCGGTCCTATAACTTCGAAAAGCTGTCAATTCCAATTCTTGCTTCCCTCCACAGGTATAATCCTGAGAATCTGTCGACTTTAGAACGATACGTGGAGACTCAGGCCAGGGAGAATGCTTATGATCTGGAAGCCAATCTGGCGGTTCTTAAACTGTAAGTATATCTCTTGTTATCAATGGTCAATGATTTGAAGCATCCTCCCCAAGAAGCCACCTGTTGAATATTTTTCAATCTTTGTGTTTTAGCACTAATTTCAGGTGTCTACAATATCATTCTTGTTGCATTAATCCATTTGCTGTCTTTTCCATGCAGGTATCAGTTCAATCCCGCTTTCTTCCAGTCAACCGTAACTGCACAAATCTTGCTGAAAGCCCTGACGAACCTTCCACACACAGACTTCACCCTCTGCAAATGTATGATCGACCAGACCCATGTATCCTTACCCAAGAGGCAGCAATTATCGCTTATTCTAAGTAAACAACACCAAGATAGTGCAAAAACTAAAGTATGTAAAATAACTGCAGTAGGCTGGAGTGGCTGTGTGCTGAGGTGGGTTTGTGCAGGGTGATTCATGAACCTGACAGTCGATGGGAGGAAACTGTTCTTGAACCTAGATGTATCTATTTTCAGGATCCTGATAAATCATATTTACCACTGTGTGGAGTTAATAATCTTCAGTTTCCTCCCACACTCCAAAGACGTACAGGTTTGTAGGTTAATTGGCTTGCTAAATGTAAAATTTGTCCCCAGTGGGTGTAGGATAGTGTTAATGTGCGGGGATCGCTGGTCGGCGCAGACCCGGTGGGCCGAAGGGCCTGTTTTCGCGGTGTATCTCTAAACTAAACTAAACTAAACCTAGAGCCCTGCTGAAAGTATGGAGACATAGGCTTCCTTAACCAAGCAAACACAGCAAGAGGAGCGGCCAATTCAACAAATCCTGAATCTAGGTGACCTCTTGGAGACCTGCCACTTCCAAGACTTCTGGGTGAGTAAGATGTCTTTGGGTTTATTCACCTTTGAGATTCTCCTTTAGGCATGCTTGATAGTAGTTGTGTGAAACCTGGGAAGCCCTTACCTGGAGTGGCATTGCCTTCGATGACTTTGTGGAATTCAATTCGATGGACAAGCACAGGGCTTTGTGCTGTAGGTCTCCAGCAATTACATCCTTGCAGAATCATTGTTGCCTGACAGGCAGCATCTGTGGAGAGAGGAACTGAGTTAATGTTCAACGTTAATATTTCTTCATCAGAACTGGACGACTGTAACAACATTTCCTTATTTCAAACCCAAATCTCTGCAATAATATTATCAAATATTGCCATATTATCCATTTGCCCTCTAATCTATTTCCTGCACTTGCTGGCTAAGCATGCATGTCTAAATGTGTAAGAAGGAACTGCAGATGAAGGTTTACTTCAATCCTGATCTTGGTTGCTGTCTGTGTGGAGTTTGCATGTTCTCCCTCTAACCATATGGGTTTCCTCCGGGTGCTACAGTTTCCTCCCACATCCCGAAGATGTGAGGATTTGTAGGTTAATTGGCTTCTGTAAAATTGCCCCTGGTGTGTTGGAAGTGAACGAGAAAGTGGAATAACAAGGAACGAGTGTCGTCGTGATTGATGGTCGGTGTGGACTCGGGTAGATCGAAGGGCCCGTGTCCATGCTGCATCTAAAGTTCAGATGCCAACCCTCACTGGAACAGAATTCCAGAGATCCACCACCTTCTGAAGAAATTCCTACACCTCTCAGGTTTAAATGATCATTCCCTTAACTTTAAACTGTGTGTTCCATGGTCGATAAATATCTTAACATCTACTGTGAGTCCCATTTTATTTTGTACTTTTCAATAAGCTCCCCATCCAAACAATACACACCCAGACCGTTTAGATCCTCTTGATACGACAACCCTCTCGCCCTAGGAATTAACCTGATGAATCTCCTTTTGATTGCCTCCAAAGGCACTATATCCTTTCTTGACCAAAAACTGCATGTACTGTAGATGTCCAGGTGTAGCCTGACGGAAACCCTGTACAACTGTAACCATGGTATGGCACGGTGGCGCAGCGGTAGAGTTGCTGCCTTACAGCACCAGAGAACCGGGTTTGATCCCTACTATGGGTGCTGTCTGTACGGAGTTTGTACGTTCTCCCCTTGACCTTATTAGTATTCTGTACGTTCTCCAGTTTCCTTCCACACTCCAATGAAGTTCAGGTTTATTGGTTAATTGGATTTGGTAATTGTAAATTATCCCTAGTGTGTGTAGCAGTGGTTGTGGATGGCTAGTCGGCGATGACTCGATGGGCCAAAGGGCCTGTTTCCGCGCTGGATCTCTAAACTAAACTAAACCTTCCCTGTTTCAAACTCCAATCCCCTTGGAATAAAGGCCAATATGCCCCCTGCCCATTTGTTCTCTTAACTATTTCCTACACTTGCCTGCTAACTTTGCCTGATTGATGCACAAGAACGCCCAGATCCACCTACATTTCACTGATTTCCAGTCTTTATCCACTTTGATAATTCGCTTTTGATTCTCTTACCGAAATACATGTCATCACACTTTCCCAGATTAAACTCCACTTGCCAAGATTTCGCCCACTCACTCTATCTATATCCTGTTGCTGAGTCACAATATGCTCTTCACAACTCGCCCTGCCAACACAGCCTGAGCCAGGGTGAAGAGCACAGTTGTCCAGGTGACACAGTGCTTTTAATGCTACAGATGAACGGCAGGTGTAGTTGAAATAGCAGTGAGAGTCTGTGGGCTTGCCATGGATATCAGTCTTTAAAGATACAGCGCAGAAACAGGCCCTTCAGTCCGTGCTGACCAGTGTACACTGACCAGTACACTAACACACTAGGGACATTTTATAATTTTTACCGAAGCCAATTAACCTACAAACTTATACATCTTTGGAGTGTGGGAGGAAACCGGAGAAATCGCACGCGGGTCACAGAGAACGAACAAACTCCATACAGACAGCACCCACAGTCAAGATCGAACACGGATTTCTGGTACTGTAAGTCAGCAACTCTACCACCGTGCTGCCCAAAATGAAGATGGAGAAGTAATGGCAAGGAAGAGTCATATATGGATTACAGGCAGACCACTGGTTATTAATGTCCGAGTTACGGCCACCCCTACATATGAACCCTCGTGGTATTCACAAATTCAAAATCTGACGTACCTACATACGTTTGCTCCTATGACCGGCAGAACTAGTTTCCCCTCTCTCTCCGCTTTTAGTCATTGTTTTTTCTTTATCAGTTCTCTGTGCTTTTGCTGTCATTCGCTAAAAAACTGTGGGCATGTGGTTATCGTATAGAGTGATTTTGTGGTTTCTTTCCGACTTGGGGATGAAGTCTGTAAAAATGGAACCTGTTCGTTACCCAGGGATGGCCCTGATGCCAGGGTGGAAATTGGCAAGAAAATTGGTTGTGACAACATAGATGGAGGCCATTGCCAACAAAGTAGCCAATAAAATCAAGGACCTCTTTCGTCCTGGTCATTCCCTCTTCCCCCCTCTCCCTTCAGGAGAAGATAAGGTGGAGAATAGCATGGGATTTGCGTGGGTGCTTCATGGTTAGCAGAGACTCATTGGGCCAAATCATTGATACTATTTGCTCCATGATTAACTTCTCTTCCCTTCACCATCCAGCGTAATCTCGAAGAAAATGCAGAGCTGATTGATGGAATAACGAGCTTTGAAGATTCAGTGCGTAAATGTGAGTACGTCATGATCACAAACTCTAGGTTTTACTGGTAAATGGAGAAGAGGGAAGGAGGGGGGGGGGGGGGGGGTAGATCATGGAAGCGATCATGCATATCCCAGACCCTGTCTTTGGTGTTGTTCTTAGATGGCAACGTCACTACGCAGAAGGAGCAGCAACAGCAGCAGACCTTTGCATAGCACCTTTAAGAGCCCAATGCCTTTCACAGCTTAACTATTTACCGGAGAGATGAACCTCTCAGTTGCTAACTATTTTAGCTCTTCTTTCCATTCCCGTGCTGACCTTTCTTGTCCTGGGCCTCCTACATTGCCAGTGTGAAGACACATGAAAACTATAGGAACAGCACCTCAGATTCTGCTTGGGCAGCTTACAGTGTGATCTTTGAATTCTCCAATTCTAGGTAACTACAAAACCTTCCCCTTCTCACTTCACCCCCCCCAACCAACCCACTCACATCTGCTTTGTGAAAAGGGAGCCCTCACCTTGTCTAGTTTGAATCACATCTCTATGTGGTTGACTCAAACCCTCTGAAGCCCTGGCTCTAGAAGCAACTGGAGTCACTTTTTGCTACAATTCCTTGGCCATTATAGAGGACCCACAAATGTTCATCAATCCTGTGTATCTGCTCAGGAGTAAGTAAAATAATGATCTTTTCCGAGAAAGAGCAACCAGTGATCAGTGTCAATAATCTGGGTTGCAGACTGCTAATTGTGCGACCTTTTTAACAATAAAGTCGTAATTTTGGGTAGTAGAAGCAAACATCATTGGTTGTGATGAATGGTATTGTGTAAAATCGATGTGCAAAGGAAGCATTTTGGCTGCAGAGTCGGTGGAGTTGGTGTTACTGCACTTCCAGTAGATAAAAGTAATCTCTCTGGGAAGAAACCATCTGCTTGCCAGAGTTATTCTGTCTAGGACATGCCGTAACCTGTTGGAACTCTTCCCACAGTTATCTGTCATGTCGTTGGAATCACGTACCAAACAATAGAGAAATGGCTGCTGGCTGAAATGTTAGGAGAACTAACAGGTAAGGTTAATGTGGGGTTTTGGGGCAAATGCCCTGGACTATGGTGATAATCTCAGCAGAGAAGTGCTTGGAGACTAACTTTAAATCAAATTTTTTTTTTTTGTAAATATTTTTATTAGAAGCAAACATATTATGGTAAAGGATAATTACATAAAAACAGTAAAAACTTTTCATGTATATCAATCATACATTATTAAAATGTTCAATTGTGGTTTGATTCTGCTTCTAATTTAAAAAATATATATAGATAGTAAATAAGAGAGAAAGAGAGAAAAAAAACTTACAAATGTCAAAAATATCAATATATTGTAAATGCCACAAAATATGTCTCATTTAAACCCCTCCCTTCAAGTTCCACGTGATATCCTTGATTTGTTCCTTCTTTCTAAGGACTTTAAAGACTTTAGAGATACAGCATGAAAACTGGCACTTCAGCCCACCGAGTCTGTGTCAACTAGCAATCACTCCGTACACTAACGCTATCCTAAACAATAGCGAAACATTACAATTTTGCCAAAGCCAATAGACCTACAAACCTGTATGTCTTTGTGTGACACATTAATTTTCTCCGGGTGCTCCGGTTTCCTCCCACTGTCCAAATACGTACAAGTTTGTAAGTTGATTCTAATGCTAAAAATGAAGCTGTACAATAATTGTATAACTGTTATATCGATCGCCTTATCCCTGTACAATCGCTTCTAATAAAATAAAATAAATAAATAGAAAGTTTGTGGGTTAATTAGACTCGGTAAAAAAAATAGTAAAATGTCCCTAGTGTGTAGCATAATGTTAGTGAAAGGGGTGATCGCTGTTTGGCGTGGACTCGGTGGGCCGAAGGGCCTGTTTTCGCACGGTATCTAAAGTCTAATGTGTATAGTCTTACTAAAGTAAAATCTAATTCCACACCTTATTACAACATAGAACAGTGCAGCACAGGGGTCAGGCCCTTCGACGCACAATATCTGTGCCGAACACAATACTAATCTCATTGGTAGACAAAAGTGCTGGAGAAACTCAGCGGGTGCAGCAGCATCTATGGAGTGAAGGAAATGGGCAACGTTTCGGGCCGAAACGTTGCCCATTTCCTTCGCTCCATAGATGCTGCTGCACCCGCTGAGTTTCTCCAGCACTTTTGTCTACCTTCGATTTTCCAGCATATGCAGTTCCTAATCTCATTGGTACCTCATTGTAGCACATTTAACAATGCATTGGAAAGACGGATTGGCGATCTTCCTGAATAATCCAACATCTCTTTCAATCCACCATAATATCTTCAGATTCCCAGTTGCAAGTTTGGATGAGCAAGTACGGCTGGACAGAGTCTGAACCTGAAAAAATCTTTATCTGCAACCAAGAGGAAAGTATCAAGCCCAAAAATATTGTGGAGAAGATAGATTTTGACAGTGAGTAAATGGTGTCCTGGGTGGAGCCGATGATATCCTTGAATATGCATGTCTTTTGGATTCAGGCTGAGAATGTTTGCTGACTGGTGCTGTTTTCTGGTTTCAGGTGTAGCCAGCATCATGGCCACATCGCATTGATGGAAACACCAAGGCTTCTCAGTTTTGTGTTTGGAAGAAAATACTCATTATTGCTAATAAATTAAAAACTTGCAAATGCATGCATCGTCTGATATAACAAAATTCACAAATGAAGAAACTGTTGGCGTCAAATAGTGTGGAAAACTTTCTTCATCTCTTGAATGACTTGTTTTTTGTAACTTGGTTTATTCTTTAAACAATCCTCTTGCTCATTGCTTGCTTGATTGTTATTTGTTGTGCTTCCGAACGCTTATCTCCTATCTCTGCCCTCTTTGGTGTCTCCTTTTTCAGATATTCCTTTAAGCACATGTCTTTGACCACCAGTGTGAGGAAGGAACTACAGATGCTGGTTTATACCGAAGACGGGCACAAAATGCTGGAGTGACTCTGCAGGTCAGGCAGCATCAGTGGAGAAAAGGAATGGACAACGTTTTGAGTCGGAACCCATGCCGCAGTCTGAAGAAGGGTTCCAACCCAAAATGTCTTGTATTCCTGTTCTCCAGGAATGCTGCCAGACCCGCTGAGTTACTCCAGCACCGTGTGTATGTCTTTGACCACTATCTTCATTGACTGGTAGAATCTGGAGCTCGTACGTTAATAAGTTATAGGAACAGAATTAGGCCATTCGGCCCCTTATTGAAACTTACAAAATTCTTAAGGGGTTGGACAGGCTAGATGCAGGAAGATTGTTCCCGATGTTAGGGAAGTCCAGGACAAGGGGTCACAGCTTAAGGATAAGGGGGAAATCCTTTAAAAATGAGATGAGAAGAACTTTTTTCACACAGGTGAATCTCTGGAACTCTCTGCCACAGAGGGTAGTTGAGGCCAGTTCATTGGCTATATTTAAGAGGGAGTTAGATGTGGCCCTTGTGGCTAAGGGGATCAGGGGGTATGGAGAGAAGGCAGGTACGGGATACTGAGTTGGATGATCAGCCATGATCATATTGAATGGCGGTGCAGGCTCGAAGGGCCGAATGGCCTACTCCTGCACCTAATTTCTATGTTTCTATGTAAGTCTACTCCACCATTCAACCATGGCTGGTCTATCTTTCCCTCTCAATCCCCATTCTCCTGCCTTCTCACCGTAACCCCAGACACCCGAACTAATCATGAATCTACCAGCTGGAACTGGGATTGTAGCTTCTGAAAAAAACTTATTTAGGACTATAAGATAAATTATTTTTTTGCTTGGAGTATGAACCTTTGCAATTCTCTACTGCGGACGGCTGTGTGGTAGTGCTGCTCGGAATAAAACTGCCAGTCTGCATGAAGCAAAACCCCAGGACTGTGTTAAGGCATGGGATGGGTCGGTGCTGAGATTTTAAATTTCAGTCTTTCCCTTTCCTACCTCACTCTCTTTCTCTCTCACACACATATGCGCACACACACCTTCACACAAGGCATTCCAACCATCTCGTGGCCTTAAAGCACAGGTCCTAAAAACATAGGAGGAGGCCATTCGGCCCTTTGAGCCAGCACCGCCATTCATTGTGATCATGGCTTATCGTCCCCTATCAATAACCCGTGCCTGCCTTCTCTTCATATCCCTTGACTCCACTAGCCCCTAGAACTCTATCTAACGCTCTCTTAAATCCATCCAGTGACGGCCTCTGTGGCAGGGAATTCTATAAATTCACAACTCTGGGTGAAAAGGTTTTTTCTCACCTCAGTCTTAAATGGCCTCCCTTTTATTCTAAGACTGTGGCCCCTGGTTCCGGACTCGCCCAACATTGGGACCATTTTTCCTGTATCTAGCTTGTCCAGTCCTTTTATAATTTTATATGTTTCTATTAGAGCCCCCTCATCCTTCAAAACTCCAGTGAATACAAGAACAGAACACAGGAACTGGCCCTTCTGTGCAGAACGTGAAATGTCATGGTGGTCGGCTTGTGTGTGTGGGGTGGGGAATGATGGTCACCGTGAACCAGAGGCTTAACTGGACTGACAGCATTAGTCGCCCAGGGACAAGAGTAGATTGGAAGTTACGTTGCCTGTGCGGAAACTAAATTGATTGCCTCAAAGCCCCTGCACATCTACAGGGGATGAGATGGAAGAATCTCCTGCTGAACGGACGTGCAGCTGCAACAACCTCCAGGACAAAGCCCCTAGTTGATGGCACACTCACTCCACCCCAGCTTCCTCCACCTTCAGCATGGTAGGGTTTGCACGTTCTCCCAATGACCACGCGGGTTTCCTCCGGGTGCTCTGGTTTCTCTGACAGAGAATCTCTCTAGCACCCTTTCCAACTTAATGACATCCAAATGGCTGGGACCATCTGAGTCTTTGCATTCTCCGAGCCAAACTTGGGGCTACAAATAGTGGTGAGGCTTTCAGGGTGTCGATCCGAAACGTCACCCATTCCTTCTCTCCAGAGATGCTGCCTGTCCCGCTGAGTTATTTCAGCATTTTGGGTCTATTCGCAGGGCAGGGCAGGCCTTGGCACATTGGGGAAAAGTTGCTCCACCCTCTCCCTGACGCGTTGCCGCACTTCCTGGTCTCTCTCCCTGCATAGGAAGGTAAGTTGGGAGGACGCTGCCTTTTGCACCATCATGTACCCTGTGCCCTGGAGCGGTGGCGACCGGAGGCCGGGATTCTACGGCAGCAGCTCGGTGCTGCTGAGAAACGCCAACGTTGTGCCCATTCCAGCTGGAGCTCCGAGTCCCGGGCCCGGACAAGGACTCTTTGAGGATCTGCACTTCCCTGCTGACAACTCCTCTCTGCATGGCCGCGGGCGTACTGCTCGCTTCAACACTCTCATCTCAGGCTGGAAGAGGCCACAGGTAAGTCAGAGACGGTGGGGACTTGCCCATCACCCTTGAAGAAGGCTCCCCCCGACCCCCGAAACATCACCTATCCATGTTCTCCAGAGGTACTGCCTCGCCCTCTGAGTTACTCCAGCAAAGATAGACACAAAACGCTGGAGTAACTCAGCGGGGCAGGCAGCATCTCTAGAGAGGAATATGTGACATTTCGGGTCGTCAGATATAATCGTTAATTGCTTAAAGCAAATACTAAACTTGCTTATTATTACAGACTCTTGGTCCAGATGGATTTAAGAGAGAGTTAGATAGAGCTCTAGGGGCTGGTGGAATCAAGGGATATGGGGAGAAGGCAGGCACGGGTTATTGATTGGGGACGATCAGTCATGATCACATTGAATGGCGGTGCTGGCTCGAAGGGCCGAATGGCCTCCTCCTGCACCTATTTTCTATGTTTCAGATCAAAGACAAGACATTACATGGAATAAATTGCATTCTAAAGCACAGTAAATTACTTAAATAAAATGCATTATTGGAGAAAGCGAAGTGTGCCTAACTTTATAATATTTTGGGAACAGGAAGTGGTAAGGAATGACAAGAAGTTGGAAAGTTGACAATAACTCGAAAACAGGAGGGGGGAAAGATTTGACCATCAATTTACACCATTTTGGGAATAGGGGTGGGGAGAGCATGGCAGGACTACCAAATAATAACAACTTGGGGACCAGAGGTTGGAAAGTGTAACAACAAGTTATAACAATTTAGGAAGAGGAGGGGGGATGAACTGGCTACTAATTTATAGCAATTTGATGAGGGGGGTGAGAGCAAGGGTATGACTGCCGATATATAGCAAAACACTCAGCGGGTCAGGCAGCACTTGTGGAGGGAATGGACAGGTAACATTTTGGGTTGGGACCCTTCCTTCTGATGGAGTAGTGGGGGTGGGGCAAAGTCCGGTAAGTGATAGGTGGATACAGGTGAGGCGGAGGCAGACCTCGGTACAAGTGACAATAAACTAAACTGACAAAGGCAGGAGATGAAAGGGTGCCAAATAAGGAGAGAAGAGAAATGTAAAGCCAGAGGGAGGGATATGGGTGAGGTGGGATGGGACCAGGGGGGAGGGGAAGGGGACGGAGGGGAAAAAGAGGAGGTGGGGGGAGTAAAAAGGAAATATGAGGTACGAAGAAGGGGACTGGACAAGGTAAGACACAAAGTGTTGGAGTAACTCAACGGTCAGGCAGCATCCTGGAGAACAAGGATAGTTGACGTTTTGGGTCGGGACCCTACTTCAGGCTTTTCATAGCTTGTATTGCCCCTGACGCAATTGCCAAGAGTCTCAGGCTGTAACATTTTCAAGCTGTACCTATCTTCTTATCAACAGGAAATCTGCGGCAGTCCTCAGTTTGTTGTTGATGGGACCACCAGGACGGACATCTGCCAGGGAGCATTGGGTGAGAGCATTGAACTGAGTCAAGTTGCAGCATTTACCTTGTGAGGATATCATGTTTAAGAAAGAACTGCAGATGCTGGAAAAATCGAAGGTAGACAAAAATTGTGGAGGAACTCAGCGGGCGAGGCAGCATCTATGGAGAGAAGGAATAGGCGATGTTTCGGGTCGTACAGGTGTGGGGGTTAACGTTCAGGGGTTGGACTGCATGTAGGAAGCTATTTCTGGATTTTAACCTCTTTGGTGCCTGGATGTGTTGGAAGAATGGGTGACGAGAGTCATCCTCCTGCTTGCTGCAATAGACAATAGACAATGGGTGCAGGAGTAGGGCATTCGGCCCTTCGAGCCAGCACTGCCATTCAATGGGATCATGGCTGATCATCCCCAATCAGTTCCCCGTTCCTGCCTTCTCCCCATATCCCGACTCCGCTATTTTTAAGAGCCCTATCTAGCTCTCTCTTGAAAGCATCCAGAGAAACTGCCTCCACCGCGCTCTGGGGCAGAGAATTCCACAGACTCACCACTCTCTGTGAGGAAAAAGTGTTTCCTCGTCTCCGTTCTAAATGGCTTACTCCTTATTCTTAAACTGTGGCCCCTGGTTCTGGAGTTCCACTCTTGAGGAGACTGCTATTCTGATTGGAGGGGGTGCAATACCACGCAGCAGGTACAGGTCGTCAACTCGTGAGGGTTCGAGACAGCCAGAGATGGTTCTGCATGCTGCGTTTAGCACCGGATCCAACTTCTTGCCGTGTGAAGAACGTTCCCAGGCTGGGCAGGCATATTCGGCTGCTGAATAGCATAGTGCAACTTTCCTGGATCTGATCCCCATTTAGAGTTGGCCACCTTGCTCAGGATGGTGTTTCTGGCTCCTGCCTTTGCTTTTGTCTTGATAACATGGTCTCTGGTCATTAAGGCACAGCCATCTTGTTCCCAGGTGACTGCTGGTTCTTGTCCGTCATTGCTTGCCTCAGCCTCAACAAAGATGTGATGAAGCAGGTGATCCCCCCAAACCAGGGATTCGGGACAGGCTACTCGGGGTATTTCCGCTTCAAGGTACGTTCTTGTCATTCTAAGACCAAAGCCCATAAGACATAGAAGAGTTCAGCCCATTGAATCTGCTCCGCCATTCAATCATGGGTGATCTATTTCTCCCTCTCAACACCACAATAGACAATAGGCGCAGGAGTAGGCCTTCGAGCCAGCACCACCATTCATGGCTGATCATCCACAATCAGTACCCCGTTCCTGCCTTCTCCCCATATCCCTTGACTCCGCTATCTTTAAGAGCCCTATCTAGCTCTCTCGTGAAAGCATCCAGAGAACCGGCCTCCACTGCCCTCTGAGGCAGAGAATTCCACAGACTCACAACTCTCTGTGTGAAAAAGTGTTTCCTCATCTCCGTTCTAAATGGACTACCCCTTATTCTTAAACTGTGGCCCCTTGGTCTGGACTCCCCCAACATCGAGAACATGTTTCCTGCCTCTAGCGTGTCCAAACCCTTAATAATCTTATAAGTTTCAATAAGATCCCCTCTCATCCTTCTAAATTCCAGAGTGTACAAGCCCAGGCGCTCCATTCTCTCAGTATATTCTCCTGCCGTCTCTCTGTCGTAAGCTTTGAAGCACTTTCTAATCAAGAACCTATCAATCTCCGCTTTAAAAATACCCAATGACTTGGCCTCCACCGCTGTCTGGGGCAATGGATTCCACAGATTCACCACCCTCTAAACAATTTCCCCCTCAGCTCCATTGTAAAGGGTATATCCTTTTATTCTGAAGTTGTGCCCTCAGTCCTAGACTCTCCCACTAGTAAAAATGTCCTCTCCACATCTTAATTGTCATCAATGTACCGGTGTCAACACTAAACTTTAGACACAAAATGCTGGAGTAACTCAGCGGGACAGGCAGTATCTCTGGATAGAAGGAATGGGTGACGTTTCGGGTCGAGACCCTCCTTCAGACTGAGAGTCGGGGGGGAGAGGAAGTGTAACGTGAAAACGAGACAAAGGGGTGGAGTTCAACGAAAATGTAGAACACATCCTTGTTAGCTAGGAGAAAGTAATAAACAAAGAAAACAGAGATAAAATGAAATTGGGGACCGTCAGACTCGTAGGAGAACTGGGAAGGGGGAAGGATGGAGAGAGAGGGAAAGCAAAGGTTAAGTCAATGTTCATACCACTGGGGTGTAAGCTGCCCAATGGAAATATGAGGTCCTGTTCCTCCAATTTGCACTGGACCTCACTGACAATGGAGGAGGCCCAGGACGGGAAGGGCAGTGTGGGGTTAGGAGGGAGAGTTCAAGTGTTTACCAAGTGTTTAAGAAGGAACTGCAGATGCTGGAAAATCGAAGGTAGACAAAAGTGCTGGAGAAACTCAGTGGGTGCAGCAGCATCTGTGGAGCGAAGGAAATAGGCAACGTTTCGGGCCGAAACCCTTCTTCAGACTGCAGTTGATGTTGTCTGCAGGAGAAGTTAACATGTTTGCATTATTAAATTGCTTCCCAGGGCAGGAGACGTAGGTTAGAATTCCATCCAGGATATAACATGTAGGTTGATGCTGCTGTGTTGCTTGCAGTAGGAATTGTCCTGGGTTGCGCCTGATGTTCTAACACTTTGCTTTGTCTTATTGCTTGCCCAAGTTCTGGCAGTACGGGCAGTGGGTGGAGGTGATAGTCGACGACCGGCTGCCCACCGTTGACACCAAGTTGGCCTTTCTCTACAGCAAGGACAACAATGAGTTCTGGAGCCCGCTCCTGGAGAAAGCTTATGCCAAGTAAGTGGACCCGATGGCCGCGGTGCTGCTGAATGCCCACAACATCAGCCTGGCCATAAACTACCTTTAATGTGGCTATAACCAACCCAGACATTCACATCACACACACTAAACTTGACATTGAGTCACAAAGGAAGACATTGAGCTGAGAGAGAATGGCGGGGAAGCCAGGCGACCCTCTGTGTGCTCGTCACAGAAGTGATTAGTACGGGTGTCAGGGGTTACGGGGATAATGGGATTAGGTGGGAGAGATAGATCAGCCATGATTGAATGGTGCAGTAGACTTGATGGGCCGAATGGCCTAATTCTCCTCCTATCACTTATGATCTTATGACCTAAGTCAAGGGTTCCCAACCTGTTGTAAATTTAACCCCAGGGGGTAAATTTGTTGATTGTGGATTTGTAGATATTTTTTCTCATTGACTGACTGTGTTTGGTTCTGGTATACCGGGATCTGTTCATCATTAGTTGTCCATAAATACGGGAAATAACATTGTTATCTGCTATTAAAGTTGCCAGGGGTAAACGGGACGAACAAGTTTGGGAACCCCTGAGCTAAGTGGATCTGCAATCACGCATTACATTCACTCCACTCTATGAAACCACTGCTCAAACAGCACTGGACAGTCATTCCCTTTTGTCATGTATCTGTACACTGTGGACGGCTCGATTGTAATCATGTGTAGTCTATCCACTGACTGGTTAGCACGCAACAAAAGCTTTTCACTGTACCTCAATACATGTGATAATAAACTAACCTGAACTCAACTTAAGAGAAGTGGTCAGAGAGAGGAGAGAGGAGGGAGGTGTTTACTGAGGGTGATTGAAGAAGTATTGGACACAAAGGGAGGATAATAGTCCCAGTTTAGTTTAGAGCCACAGCACGGAAACAGACCCTTCGGCCCACCGAGTCCGTGCTGACCAGCGATCCCCGCACTCTAACACTGTCCCACACGCAAGGGACAATTCTAAAGGCTCTGAAGAAGGGTCTCGACCCAAAACGTCACCCATTCCTTCTCTCCGGAGATGCTGCCTGTCGCGCTGAGTTACTCCAGCATTTTGTGTCTGTCAGTGCTTATTGCATTACAACGTGCCCCAGTTAACTGAGCCTCTCCTTCCTCTCTCCCCACTGCCCCACAGGCTGAAGGGCTGCTACGAGTCCCTGTACATCGGTTTCCCTCTGGAGGCCATGGTTGATCTCACGGGGGGAGTGCCAGAGTTGTTTCAGATCGACGAGATGCCCAAGAACCTTTGGAAGTTCCTGAAGAAACTCCTGGACAAAGGCTCCATCATCTGCTGTGCTAAGCCGGTGACTGCGAACAACATTTAATAAATAGTACGACACGATAGATACAATACGATTTATCCCAGGAGGGAAATTAATATGCCAACAGTCATAACACATAAAATACATGAAATTAAAGTGACAAGTGGAAAGGATTAAGGATGCGCAGATTGGGGAAGGGGGGAGGGGGGAGTCAGTCTCAGTCTACCCCACGACAGAAGGGGGAGTAGTTGTACAGTTTGATAGCCACAGAGGAAGAAGGATCAACTGTGGCGTTCTGTGCTGCATCTTGGTGGAACAAGTCTGTTGCTGAAGGTGCTCCTCAGGTTGACCAGTGTGTGAACACTGAGTAAGAGTGATTTTCTATTGGGGGATCTAGTTAATAGACAATAGACAATAGGTGCAGGAGTAGGCCATTTGGCCCTTCAAGCCAGCACCGCCATTCAATGTGATCATGGCTGATCATCCCCAATCAGTGTCCCGTTCCTGCCTTCTCCCCATATCCCCTGCGCTATTTTTAAGAGCCCTATCTAGCTCTCTTGAAAGCATCCAGAGAAGCTGCCTCCACCGTCCTCTGAGGCAGAGAATTCCACAGACTCACTACTCTCTGTGAGAAAAAGTGTTTCTTCGTCTCCGTTCTAAATGGCCTACTCCTTCTTAAACTGTGTGTGTGGCCCCTGGTTCTGGACTCGTCCAACATCGGGAACATGTTTCCTGTCTCTAGTGTGTCCAAGCCCTTAACAACAGGCAGAGATAGATAGATTCTTGATTAGTGCGGGTGTCGGGGGTTATGGGGGGGAAGGCAGGAGAGCGGGGTTCTATCAGACGGGGTGGCGGTTCTACCAATGACTCTATCAGACAGCTGACGTTTGAACTCTTTGTTCCCTGTGCAGGGTCCCGTGGGGGTATTGAGTGAACGAGGCATCATCTCTGGGCATGCGTACTCGGTGACAGGTGTTGACCAGGTGAGCCACTCCTGTTGCATGGACTGCATTTGTGTTAGTTGCAGAATGACTGCATGGGGGCTCCCTGCATCTTGCACCTGTGATTGAACGATCGAGGAGAGACCCTCTCACGTGTAGGAAGGAACTGCGGATGTGGGTTTACACCGAAGATAGACACAAAAGGCTGGAGTAACTCAGCGGGTCAGATTCAGATTCAGATTCAGATTCAATTTTAATTGTCATTGTCAGTGTATAGTACAGAGACAACGAAATGCATTTAGCATCTCCCTGGAAGAGCGACATAGCAAACGATTTGAATAAATAATAATAAGTGTCCGGGGGGGGGGGTGGTGATTGGCAGTCACCGAGGTACGTTGTTGAGTAGAGTGACAGCCGCCGGAAAGAAGCTGTTCCTCGACCTGCTGGTTCGGCAACGGAGAGACCTGTAGCGCCTCCCGGATGGTAGGAGGGTAAACAGTCCATGGTTGGGGTGAGAGCAGTCCTTGGCGATGCTGAGCGCCCTCCGCAGACAGCGCTTGCTTTGGACAGACTCAATGGAGGGGAGCGAGGAACCGGTGATGCGCGTTGGGCAATTTTCACCACCCCCTCTGCAATGCCTTCCGGTCGGAGACAGAGCAGTTGCCATACCATACTGTGATGCAGTTGGTAAGGATGCTCTCGATGGTGCAGCGGTAGAAGTTCACCAGGATCTGAGGAGACAGATGGACCTTCTTCAGTCTCCTCAGGAAGAAGAGACGCTGATGGGCCTTCTTGATCAGAGTAGAGGTATAGTGGGTCCAAGAGAGGGGTCAGGCAGCATCTCTGGAGAGAAGGAATGGGTGATGTTTCAGGTCGAGTCTGAAGCGTCACCCATTCCTTCTCTCCAGAGATGCTGCTTATCCCGCTGAGTTACTCCAGCATTTTGTGTCTACGGTGTAAACCCGCATCTGCAGTTCCTTCCTATACAAGTAGAAACAGGAGGTGGCCATTCTGCCCCTCAAACCCTGTCCACCATTCAACAAGATCCGGGATAATTTTCAGCTCAACGGCACAGTCCTGCACCAATCTCGTATCCCTGAATATACGCACCATGTCTGTGTGCAAATGTTACCCATGGAGTCTCTGTTAAATATTTCTCCTCTCACTGGAGCAGTACATTGATGCTGCATTACCGTGCCAGAGACCCCTGTTCGGTCCTGACCTCGGGTGCTGTCTTTCTGGAGTTTGCACGTTCTCTCTATGACCACGTGTGTTTCCTCTATGGGTGCTCCATTTTCCACCCACATCCCAAAGACGTGCAGGTTGTTAGATGAATTGGCTCTCTGTAAATAGCCCCTAATGTGCAGGAAGTGGGTGAGAAAGTGGGATAACATAGAACAAGTGTGAATGGGTGATTAATGGTTGGCATGGACTCGGTGGGCCGAAGGGCCTGCTTTCATCCTATATCTCTAAACTAAACTAAACGTTAAACCAATGCCCTCCGGTTGTCAACTTCCCTATCCTGGGGAAAAGACGGGAGGTCGCTCCTCAGCTCCCTACACTCCAGAGAAATAGGTCCCAGAGTGTCCAGCTTCTCCTTATATCACACGCCCTCCGGTCCAGCCAACACTCTGATGTACTCTTGCGTGCAACGTGCTTATGTTTGTGACGAGTTTGCGGACTGGTGATTGCCTTTATTTTGCGGCTTCCCAGGTTCAACAGCGGGCAGACCGTGTGGAGCTGGTGCGGGTCCGAAACCCCTGGGGTAGAGTGGAGTGGAATGGAGCCTGGAGTGACGGGTAAGGAGGGAGAAAGAGAGAGTATCAGAGTGCAAAGGAGAGTGCCCTAAGAGCTAAATCTAACTCTCTCTTGAATACATCAGAGATTGTGTCATTATGATGCTGTAAATCATGCCGATTGGGCCATAAACATTCTGTTTGTTCTCCTGACACAATAGACAATAGGTGCAGGAGGAGGCCATTCGGCCCTTCGAGCCAGCACTGCCATTCATGTGATCATGGCTGATCATCCACAATCAGTGCCCCGTTCCTTCCTTCTCCCCGTATCCCCTGACTTCGCTATTTTTAAGAGCCCTATCTAGCTCTCTCTTGAAAGCGTCCAGAGAAGGCAGGAATGGGGTACTGATTGGGGATGATCAGCCATGATCACATTGATTTGCGGTGCTGGCTCGAAGGGCCAAATGGCCTACTCCTGCACCTATTGTCTATTGTCTATTATTGTCTATCCCATCTACACTAGTCCCACCAGCCCGCGTGTGGCCCATATCCCTCCAAACCTGTCCCAGCCATGCACCTGTCCAAATGTTTCTTTAACGTTGCAATAGTCCCTGCCTCAACCACCTCCTCTGGCAGTTTGTTCCATGCACCCACTTATCTTTGTGTGAAAACCCTTTGTATCTGAATGGAAAGATGTTCTTTGTCCCTTCGGCAGGTCCACAGAGTGGAGCACGGTCTCAGACAAACACCGTCCACAGACCGTACACCTGGAGGATGGAGAGTTTTGGTAAGAACCTCTGCTCGCCTCCCACTAACCATCCTCCCTTCTCCAGCCCCACTCCTTACTAGCTCGTCGCAAACACCACTGAGATCCGAGCTCATTCACTTGGGGATGTGGAGGCAGCTTTGCCAGATCTGATCTGATGGTTGGGGGCACAAAGGTTAAACTCACTGATGGACACGAAGAGCTGGAGTAACTCAGCAGGTCAGGCAACATCTCTGAAGTACATGGGTAGGCGATGTTTTGGGTTGGGACCCTTCTTCACACTGAAGAAGTTGTCTTCCCTTGAGTCTAAAGAGGATCCCGACCTGGAGGGAACGAATGGGTGACGTTTTGGACCGGACTTCTTCAGACTCCAGAGATGCTGCCTGTACCACTGAGTTACTCAAGCATGTTGTGTCTATTTGAAGTGTCTGCATGTGCATGTGCGGTTCCGTACTCCTACTGTTGTAGATTGTATGAAAGGTTTGGCGAGCTCATGATATCCTAACTGCAGCGTTTCAGGTCGGGACCCATCTTCACGTGTGTGTGTGTGTGTGTGTGTGTGTTTTTCCCCTCCCTGACCTTGCCCTCTGTGTCTGCTTTCACAAGGATGTCCGTTGAAGACTTCAAGAGTAACTTTGGCTCTGTGGAGATCTGCCACGTGAGCCTGGAGCAGCTCTCCAATGCCGAGGGGAAGCTGAAGCCCTGGGTACAGATGGTTTATGAGGGTCGCTGGGTTCGAGGCTTCTCGGCTGGAGGCAACCTACGCCACAAAGGTAGGGTGTCTATTTATCTATGTCTCTCTTCTGGTTCTGTGCCGCTGCAGGCTGCATCCATGCTCCTAGCCTCTCCGCGCGGCGCCCTATCAGCTTAAGCCCCCGGCTGCTACAAAGCTTTTCCCTGTACCTCGGTACAGGTGACCATAAACTAAACTGGACCCCGCGGCCTGTTGCTTGCAGACAAGTACTACTGGATGAACCCGCAGTTCAAACTCACCCTGTACGAGGAGGACGATGACCCCGATGACTCCGCGGTGAGCTGCACCTTCCTAGTGGCCCTGGCGCAGAAGCATAGGCGGAGGATGCAGCTGGCGGGAGCCGGCTTCCTGTTCATCGGCTTTGACGTCTTCCAGGTGAGCTCTTCCACTCCACCTCCCCCTCTCCCCACATGCCACCTAACCCCTCACACCATACTGGCCCTATTTCCTTCCCCCCCCCCCATCCCCACTCCACCTCCCCCGGCTCCCCTACCTTAAGCCCCCCCCTCTCCTCAAACGCCACCTACCCCCCTACCCATGCCTCCACCTCCCCCCTCCCCCCCCACCACCCCCCCCCTCCCCACTCCACCTCCCCCCTCCCCCTCTCCTCAAACGCCACCTACCCCCTACCCATGCCTCCCCCTCCCCACTCCACCTCCCCCCTCCCCCCCTCTCCTCAAACGCCACCTACCCCCCTACCCATGCCTCCACCCCCCCCCTCCCCCCCCTCCCCACTCCACCTCCCCCCCTCCCCCACCACCTCCCCCTCCCCCCCCCCCCCCCCCCCCCCCCCCCCCCCCCCCCCCCCCCCCCCCCCCCCCCCCCCCCCCCCCCCCCCCCCCCCCCCCCCCCCCTCCCCCCCCCCCCCCCCCCCCCCACTCCACCTCCCCCCTCCCCCACCTCCCTCCCCCTCCCCCCTCCCCTACCACCTCCCCCTCTCCTCAACGCCACCTACCCCCTACCCATGCCTCCACCTCCCCCCCGCCCCACCCCCTCCCCCTCCCCCTCCCCCCCCCCCTCCCCCTACCCCCCCTACCCCCCCCCTCTCCTCAAACGCCACCTACCCCCCTACCCATCCTCCACCTCCCCCCTCCCCCACCCACCTCCCCCTCCCCACTCCACCTCCCCCCCTCCCCCTCTCCTCAAACGCCCACCTACCCCCTACCCACGTCCCACCCACCTCCCCCCTCCCCCCCCCCTCCCCACTCCCCACCTCCCCACCTCCCCCCTCCCCCCTCCCCCTACCCCTCCCCTCTCCTCAAACGCCACCTACCCCCCTCCCCATACCTCCCCCCCCCCCCACCACCTCACCCCTCTCCCCAAACACCACCTACCCCCTCCCCCTCCCCCCTCCACCCACATGCCACCTCCCCCCTCTCCCCACACCCAACCTAACCCCTCCCACCACACGACACGATTGTTCCCGATGTTAGGGAAGTCCAGGACAAGGGGTCACAGCTTAAGGATAAAGGGGAAATCCTTTAAAACCGAGATGAGGAGAACTTTTTTCACACAGAGAGTGGTGAATCTCTGGAACTCTCTGCCACAGAGGGTAGTTGAGGCCACACACAGTTCATTGGCTATATTTAAGAGGGAGTTAGATGTGGCCCTTGTGGCTAAGGCGATCAGGGGGTATGGAGAGAAGGCAGGTACGGGATACTGAGTTGGATGATCAGCCATGATCATATTGAATGGCGAATGGTGCAGGCTCGAAGGGCCGAATGGCCTCTACTCCTGCACCTAATTTCTATGTTTCTATGACACCTACCCCCCTACCCTCGCCTCCCCCTCCCCACACACGCCACTTCCGCTATCCCCCCCTGCCACCTCCCTCCTACCCACCTCTCTGCCTCTGTCCTGACTGCAGGGAGACCCAGCCAGAGCCTACTTGACGCAGGAGGATCTGCGGGCAGCAGTGCCGGTGCTGTCCACCAAGGAGCACAAGGACAGCAGTGAAGTGTCCCTGCGCGGCTGCCTCCCCCCGGGCCACTACTTCATCGTCCCGTCCACCGTCAACCCCAACGAGGAGGGCGAGTTCCTCCTGCGAGTCTTCACCGAGAAGGGGAACCGGGCTGCGTAAGCAAGGGCCTCCTCGCCCCAGAACTGGGATGCCGAGAATCGCTGGAGGGGTGGGGGGGGAGGGGGGGGAAGAGGAAAAGACTCTCGCCTGGGCTTGAGGAGAGGTTGCACAATCTGGGGCCTCCTCTTTGGAGACGAAGCTGAGGGGTGAACTTCACCTGGACAGGTGCACGGATAGGACAGGTTTAGAGAGATATGGGCCAAGCAGGCAAGTGGGACTAGTGTAGATGGGACATGTTGGTCGGTATGGGCAAGTTGGGCCGAAGGGCCTGTTTCCACACACGTGCCTCTTTCGAGGTGTACAAGGTCGTGAGGGGCATAGATAAAGTGAACGCTCACAGTCTTTTCCCCAGGGTAGCGCATTCTAAAACTAGAGGGCGTAGACTTATGGTGAAGAGAGATTTAAGAGAGACCTCAGGAGGGCAGGCCGTATTTGGATTGAGCTGCCAGAGCAAGCTGTGGAAGCAGTTTTATAAGACATTTGGACAGATATACGGATAAGAAGGGTTTGGGGAGCTGTGGGTCAATGATTTAAAGGGGCAAATTCAAGCAAATGGGGAGAGTCTACTAAGCCAGCTTGGTGGGTATGCTGGAGAAACTCAGCACACGCGCACACACAGCAGTGACTTTAATTCTGACCCATCAGTCAACAAAACATGCACTGGCCTTTCACAAATCAGTATGGAGGTATTAACTTGATCCTTCTGTCTTCTAGACCGGTGGAGAGGAATATGCTGGCAACCGACAGCCCACAGGCAAGTGGGGAGATGGATGTTTGTTTATTTGTGTGTGTGTGAATGTGTACCGAGATACAGTGAAAAACATTTGTTTGCTTCTCTCCAGTCAAATCACATAATACACGAGTACAATCAGGTCGTACACAAGTACAGCAGGGAGCGTAAAGAGATTATACAAAGAGTCGAGAGTGTTTTATTGTCTCATGTCCCAGATTGAACAATGAAATACTTACCTGCAGAATGCCAGTGTGCAAAGTGTAGTTTTATGGCATTAACAGTTACAGAGGAAAAGCGCAAGGTCTGATAATGAGGTAGGTTGGAAGATCGGGACGACACCCTAGCTTATGGAAGGACTGTTCAGTAGTCTGATAGTTCAGTAGTGGGGCAGAAGCTGTTCATGAATCTGGTGGTGTGTGCTTTCAGGTTTGTGTATCTTCTGTCCGATGGGAGTGTGGAGAAGGGGGAATGACCAATGTGAAAACGTTGATCATCTTTAATCCTCTATCTCCAGGTTGTGCCTGACCTTGCCTACTGTCCACTCCCCTCTGCTGAAGATTCCAGGGACCTGTTTGACAAGTATTGTGGGCCGGTGAGTTTGCGTTCATTTGATCCTGTCATTCCCTCTTGCTCTCTTGCGGACTTGCTGCCTTCTACTTCTGCGGACTTGTGATGAAGCCTTGCTCCTAATCCAAGGTAACAACCAAGGTGGCTGCCCGGCCGGGTGGGGTGGTAGATATCATGTATCAAGGCCTCTGGTAGTCTGTTCATCCAGGGCTGGCAACCTTTGGAATGGAGGAAAAAATCAAACGATCCAACCGTTTCTGAAATTTATTGCTGCTGGACAGGCCAATCTTCAACATTTAATATTCCAGCATCCGTTTAATGCAGCTTTCTTCAAGGTGTTACATAGTAGAAAGTTTATACAAGATCATGAAGGGTATAAGTGAAGTGAACACTCACTGTTTTTTGCCCAAGGTAGACTATTCTAAAATCAAGAGTGCATCGGCTAAGTGTGAAGGGGGGAGAGATTTTGGAAATGTCACCTATTTTTCTCCAGAGATGCTGCCTGACCTGCTGTTACTGCAGCATTTTGTGTCCTCTGTTGGGCCATTTGCATGCCTGATAATTAGTTTCAGTGGGTAGAGATATGTGGATTAATTCTGTGTAAGAAAGAACTGCAGATGCTGGTGTAAATCGAAGGTAGACACAAAATGCTGGAGTAACTCAGCGGATCAGGCAGCATCTCCGGAGAGAACGAATGGGCGCCGTTTCGTAGTGGAGTGGACAAAATGTGTAAGAAAGAACTGCAGATGCTGGTTTAAATCGGAGGTATGGAGTGGAGTCGCCCATTCCTTCTCTCCAGATATGCTGCCTCACCCGCTGAGTTACTCCAGCATTTTGTGTCTACCTGTGTATCAATTGGATGGAGGTCAATCTCATGCATGTCAGAGCTGCATTTTATCATTTCCTGAAGTTCCCTTGCTGTTCTTGCAGGACGAGGCCATATCAGCGTTGGAGCTGCAGAAACTCCTGCGGGAGATATTGCAGAAAACCGGTAAGCATGCCAGGGGAAACCAAGCTTACAAGAACACAAGTCTTTCATTTCAGTGAAGTGTTGCAGTCAACTCTTGTCTCCTTTTCTCTCCAGCTCTCAGTGAGAAGTGGGATCACTTTGGCCTGGATGCCTGCAAGAGCCTCATTACCCTGACAGATGTATCCTTCTGCGGAGTTGGAAGCCCCTGTGTGGTCAGGGCAGGGTGGGATGTTTGGTTTAGTTTAGAGAGATTTTGTTTAGAGAAACAGGCCCTTTCGGCCCACCGGGTCCGCGCCGACCAGCGATCCCCGCACATTAACACTATCCCATACCCACTAGGGACAAGTTTTACATTTACCAAGCCAATTAACCTACAAACCTGTGCGTCTTTGGAGTGTGGGAGGAAACCGAAGATTTCAGAGAAAACCCACGCAGGTCACGGGGAGAACGTACAAACTCCATACAGACAGCACCCGGAGTCAGGATGGAACCCGGGTCTCCGGCGCTGTGAGGCAGCAACTCTACCGCTGCGCCACCGTGCTGCGGAGACACTGCTGGTGGTAGTGTCCTGTCCTTCCCCCTTTCACCCCCTCTTAGACTGGACCAAGCTTCCTCGAAGATCGCCTGTTGCTTGTGAGCCTGGATTTTACAACCGGCCGATCATTTATTCTCAGTTAGAAACAAGGAACCGCAGGCGCTGGTTTGCATGGAAAAAAAGACACCGAGTGCTGGAGTAACTCAGCGGGTCAGGAAGCATCTCAGGAGAACATGGATAGATGACGTTTCGCGTCAGGTCTGAAGAAGGGTCCCAACCCAAAACGTCACCTATCCATGTTCTCCACAGATGCTGCCTGACCTGCTAAATTACTCCAGCACTCTGTGAAATGTCACCTATCCATGTTCCCCACAGATGCTGCCTGACCCGCTGAGTTACTCCAGCACTCTGTGAAATGTCACCTATCCATGTTCTCCACAGATGCTGCCTGACCCGCTGAGTTACTCCAGCACTCTGTGAAACGTCACCTATCCATGTTCTCCACAGATGCTGCCTGACCCGCTGAGTTACTCCAGCACTCTGTGAAACATCACCTATCCATATTCCCCACAGATGCTGCCTGACCCGCTGAGTTATTCCAGCACTCTGTGAAACGTCACCTATCCATGTTCTCCTAAGATGCTGCCTGACCCGCTGAGTTACTCTAGCACTCTGTGAAACGTCACCTATCCATGTTCTCCACAGATGCTGCCTGACCCGCTGAGCTACTCCAGCACTCTGTGAAACGTCACCTATCCATGTTCCCCACAGATGCTGCCTGACCCGCTGAGTTACTCCAGCACTCTGTGAAACATCACCTATCCATGTTCCCCACAGATGCTGCCTGACCCGCTGAGTTACTCCAGCACTCTGTGAAACGTCACCTATCCATGTTCTCCACAGATGCTGCCTGACCCGCTGAGCTACTCCAGCACTCTGTGAAACGTCACCTATCCATGTTCCCCACAGATGCTGCCTGACCCGCTGAGTTACTCCAGCACTCTGTGAAACATCACCTATCCATGTTCCCCACAGATGCTGCCTGACCCGCTGAGTTACTCCAGCACTCTGTGAAACGTCACCTATCCATGTTCTCCTAAGATGCTGCCTGACCCGCTGAGTTACTCCAGCACTCTGTGAAACGTCACCTATCCATGTTCCCCACAGATGCTGCCTGACCCGCTGACCCGCTGAGTTACTTCAGCACGCTGTGTCTTTGTTCATTTGCAGGTTTCTACCTTCTAAAAATGCTGGAAGTTAATTGCACAGGAAGACTTCTCCACTGACACTGTCCTTTTAACTGATGAACTTTTGCTTGCTCTCCAGTCTAGGAATGAAATGCTCTCTCCCTCCCCTTAATGCAAGGTCATCTGCATTAATTAATGCAAATATATGCGACTACATCAAACACGGTTGCCTTGCCCACAACAAACATGGCCGACAAGATACTCTAACTGTTCACCACAGAATCCCATTGTATTTAGCTGGTAATCAAACAATTCCTTAACCAGTATAAACAGATCAATGGGTTTGGAAAAATGAGATTTGAGGGATTCAGTAACCTCTGGAGCAAAATCTGCCATTGGACAGTGAGTATTGGTGAATGATCGTTACCCTGTTTAATTTCTACTTTTTTCCGAGGTTCTTATCACAGGTCATCAAATGTTAACTGTCTTTCCCTGCGAACAGGCGCTGAATGTTCTGTGTATTTGCAGCATTTTCTAATGTTTTTTTAATATCAGTCAGAAGGTTCTGTTTTAAGAAGTTGTATTTTGTCTGATATTGAATTATTTTTTCTGATGATGGGCATACAAGAGGGTTTACTTTAGTTTAGTATAGAGATACAGCGCGGAAACAGGCCCTTTTGCCCACCGGGTCTGTGCCGACCAGCGATCCCTATCTAACACTAACACTATCCTACAACACAAATTTTACATTTACCAAGTCAGTTAACCTACAAACCTGTATGTCTTTGGAGTGTGGGAGGAAACCGAAGATCTCGGAGAAAACCTACGCAGATCATGGGGAGAACGTACAAACTCCATACAGCCAGCACCCGTAGTCGGGATCAAACCCGGGTCTCCGGCGTTGCATTCGCTGTCAGGCAGCAACTCTACCGCTGCGCCACCGTGACCGGCCTTAGATTGATTTACAATGATATGGAATACAAACCTATGATCTGCAGCTCATCCCTTAATTTGGGAAATGCTGGCGGATGATGTAAATTGAGCACTTACCTCTGCAAATTCTGCACGGGTTTATTTATTTGCATTCCTCAAGATGTCACGACATGTCCCAGCCTATTTGTGTTTATGCTGTTTTCTCCAGCAAGTCTTCAGTCGGTTCGATAAGAATGGATCAGGGACCATGGACAGTCAAGAGATGTTCACAGCCATCCAGGCAGCAGGTGAGGTGGGAGAGACATCTGTGGTCCTGCTTCATCCCTGCCACCAGATAGAATAGAATAGTTTCTTTATTGTCATTGTAACATGGGCCATGTACAACGAAATTTAAAATGTCAGCCAGTCAGTGCAGCATTCAAACATTTCTAAAGCTAACGAAACATCCACGGTAAAATATTAAAGATAAACAACTAAAATAAATATCACGGACAAAGCAGATACACCATGTTTAGTTTGGTTGCAAGATACAGCATGGAAATAGGCACTTCGGCCCACCGTGTCCACTCTGAATGAATGAATTAATGAATGAAAACTTTGTCATTCAGATATACACCTAGACACAGTGCACCTTGAACGAAATTTCGTTGCATCTGACCACAATCACGCAGTTTCGTCCCGAAACGTTGCCTATTTCCTTCGTCCCATAGATGCTGCTGCACCCGCTGAGTTTCTCCAGCACTTTTGTCTACCTTCGATTTTCCAGCATCTGCAGTTCCTTCTTAAACACATAGATCTCTGGCACGTTGAGGCAGCAGCTTCCCCTTCTGCACCACCAGGAGCTTATACCTAAATTAACAGAACCCCGGCAGTCTTTGTCGGGTGGACGAGGGGGTGGGGCAAATCCAGAGAGTGTGGGGCACGTCACACTAACGAGCATACACACTGCCAATATTCTAGCCACGCTTTGTCTTCATGTTTGACTATGTTCCCTAGGATTCCAGGTGGATGAGTTCTTGATGCAGCTTGTTGGCTTGAGGTACGCGGACCCTGATCTCACCCTCAGTTACGTGAACTTTATTTGCTGCCTGACCAAGCTCGACACCATGATCCGTGAGTAATTTGTACTTTCCCTTCTTATCCAACATAGACTGGGAGCCTCCAAGACCCTAACATGGACTGGTGGCAACAATCCAAAGTCACCTGAGCCGCTGTTATATTGTCTTGTGTATCAGTTTAAAGAAGAATGGTGAATTACTTCTTAAAAATACCAATAATACCTGGGTTAGACACTTTGTATCAAAGATCCTACAGCGAGCAAGATCGTCCACTCGACGAAAAAGACGTGGTACGGTCATGGGCAGATTCGCGGGTAATTTTCGGGCCCCATTTCCGTAACCGACTTCCGTCTCCGCACCAAAGATCCCGTAGCGGAGCAAAGATACTAGTGCGGAGACGGAAGCCGGTTACGGAAACATCCTCGTAAAAATCAAAGTTCTTTGGTAAAAATCTTCCCCTCATTTTCAGAATTATAATTTATTAACACAAACTGTTCCCCCGCAACGTTGATTACACTGCGGGTCGGGTCGGGTTACTGAAATGGATGAAAAAAAGGCCCGTTGCGTACTACACGTCAGCATATTTAGCAGGAGTGGTCTATCTTGCTCCGCTAAAAGATCTTTGCTTTGTATAATGCCTACTATTGTTATGCATACATTGTTTATCAACCACTCATCTCGGCTCCTATGCAGTGCTGTGAGACTGCAGTATTGTAAAAGGTGCTGACTTTTAGAGGTGTTCAAGAGGGAGCAGACTCTTCAGCCCACTGAATCTGCACGCAAATATCAAAATCAAAGCAGGCAATGCTGAATGGAATGATCAAATCCACCATCCTGAGAGAGATCCTTTCATCTACTTACTGACATCGTATGATGCAGGAGGCCATTCAGCCCATCATGTTCACACTGGCCCCAAAAGGACCAATCCTATCTGTCTAAATCCCATTCCTTGTTTTCCGGTACCATTGCAACTTCTCTTCACCAATATATGTCAAATCCCCTTTGGTTTTCTTGCTGCCCACCACATACCAAGGGCAATTTACAGAGGGCCAATTAACCTACAAAACCTGCACATCTTTGGGATGTGGTGGGAAACCGGAGCACCCGGAGCAAACGTTTGTGTTTATGCTGTTTTCTCCAGCAAGTCTTCAGTCGGTTCGATAAGAATGGATCAGGGACCATGGACAGTCAAGAGATGTTCACAGCCATCCAGGCAGCAGGTGAGGTGGGAGAGACATCTGTGGTCCTGCTTCATCCCTGCCACCAGATACACCATGTTTAGTTTGGTTGCAAGATACAGCATGGAAATAGGCCCTTCGGCCCACCGTGTGCACTCTGAACGAATGAATGAATGAATGAAAACTTTGTCATTCAGATATACACCTAGACACAGTGTACCTTGAACAAAATTTCGTTGCATCTGACCACAATCACGCAGTTTCGTCCCGAAACGTTGCCTATTTCCTTCGCTCCATAGATGCTGCCTCACCCGCTGAGTTTCTCCAGCATTTTTGTCTACCTTCGATTTTCCAGCATCTGCAGTTCCTTCTTAAACACATAGATCTCTGGCACGTTGAGGCAGCAGCTTCCCCTTCTGCACCACCAGGAGCTTATACGTAAATTAACAGAACCCCGGCAGTCTTTGTCGGGTGGACGAGGGGGTGGGGCAAATCCAGAGAGTGTGGGGCACGTCACACTAACGAGCATACACACTGCCAATATTCTAGCCACGCTTTGTCTTCATGTTTGACTATGTTCCCTAGGATTCCAGGTGGATGAGTTCTTGATGCAGCTTGTTGGCTTGAGGTACGCGGACCCTGATCTCACCCTCAGTTACGTGAACTTTATTTGCTGCCTGACCAAGCTCGACACCATGATCCGTGAGTAATTTGTACTTTCCCTTCTCATCCAACATAGACTGGGAGCCTCCTAGACCCTAACATGGACTGGTGGCAACAACCCAAAGTCACCTGAGCCACTGTTATATTGTCTTGTGTATCAGTTTAAAGAAGAATGGTGAATTACTTCTTAAAAATACCAATAATACCTGGGTTAGACACTTTGTATCAAAGACCCTACAGCGAGCAAGATCGTCCACTCGACGAAAAAGACGTAGTACGGTCATGGGCAGATTCGTGGGTCATTTTCGGCCCCATTTCCGTAACCGGCTTCCGTCTCCGCACCAAAGATCCCGTAGCGGAGCAAAGATACTAGTGCGGAGACGGAAGCCGGTTACGGAAACATCCTCGTAAAAATCAAAGTTCTTTGGTAAAAATCTTCTCCTCATTTTCAGAATTATAATTTATTAACACAAACTGTTCCCCCGCAACGTTGATTACACTGCGGGTCGGGTCGGGTTACTGAAATGGATGAAAAAAAGGCCCGTTGCGTACTACACGTCAGCCCATTGCAGGAGTGGTCTATCTTGCTCCGCTAAAAGATCTTTGCTTTGTATAATGCCTACTATTGTTATGCATACATTGTTTATCAACCACTCATCTCGGCTCCTATGCAGTGCTGTGGGACTGCAGTATTGTAAAAGGTGCTGACTTTTAGAGGTGTTCAAGAGGGAGCAGACTCTTCAGCCCACTGAATCTGCACGCAAATATCAAAATCAAAGCAGGCAATGCTGAATGGAATGATCAAATCCACCATCCTGAGAGAGATCCTTTCATCTACTTACTGACATGGTATGATGCAGGAGGCCATTCAGCCCATCATGTTCACACTGGCCCCAAAAGGACCAATCCTATGTGTCTAAATCCCATTCCTTGTTTTCCTGTACCATTGCAACTTCTCTTCACCAATATCTGTCAAATCCCCTTTGGTTTTCTTGCTGCCCACCACATACCAAGGGCAATTTACAGAGGGCCAATTAACCTACTAAACCTGCACATCTTTGGGATGTTTGGGAAACCGGAGCACCCGGGGGTGGTCGCAGGGAGAACGGGGGCGAATTTCACATGGAAAACCGGATCAGGAGCACCCAGGACCCTGGAGACACAAAAAGCAAACGCACTGGAGCATTGTCGCAGGGAGATCTTGCCAAAATCCGTGGCGAATTTCAAAAAACGGACGGACCATGATTGATCAGGATCAGGAAACCCAGGACATGGGGACAGACACAAAATGCTGTGATTTTTGGACGCACTTTGTGTGTGGGTCAGGCACAGAATCCTCTGAGCCTCAGGGGAGGAGAACATTGCCATGCCCCTTTCCTGGGTCCCAGCATGGTATCTTGCCAAAATCCGTGTCTGGTTTTCCAGTGTGATTTTTCCAAAAAACCAAAGGGGATTTGACATATATTGGTGAAGAGAAGTTGCAATGGTACAGGAAAACAAGGAATGGGATTTAGACAGATTTGTGAAAAATCCGCTGTGATTTTTGGACGCATTTGTGTGTGCTTCCTGGACAGACAGAGGCCTCCGTGTGAGCCTCAGGGGAGTTCACTGAATGAAACTGGCTCCAGTCTTCAGCCTGTGCCCAACTCTGGTCCTGGATCAAAGCATGGACAGTGGCGTGGCTAACAGCAACCAGCAGAAGGCAAATGTCTGGCCTAATCGCTGTTTACAATTATAAATGTAATGTGGAACGGAATTTAAGAAGCAGCAAAAGGAGAAATGTGGTTGTGTTGTAGTATACTCTGTGCCCTGCAGGGGTCAGCAGTGGGTCAGTTTTCAAACATGCCTTGTGTACATGGTGGGAGATTACAGTAACAGTGGCTTCAGTCAACCCTCCAGTTCTGAAAGCTCAATATGTATGGGTTGGGCACCAGCATTACTGCAGCTCTATTAGGAACAGATTGTTTAGGGTGATCCCAGTTTGTTCCTTTTTCAACTCAATTGTCTTTGCTAAAAATAATTTGCAACATGTTTATGGCGTACATGTTGGTTGTTTTTTCTTAAAGCACTAACCACACAATATAGAAAAATACAGCACAGGAACAGGCCCTCCATGGGGCCATAATGATGCCAAGGGCCTGAATCTAATCTCAAAAAAGGAAGACGCAGTGACGTGCTTTTTTCAAGGGTAACCTAGTGGGCCCAAGTTCAAGTGAGTTATTGTCAGCAGGACAATTACATCTCTGGCACAACAGAACACGGATAGAGCTGTGAAGCTTTTCGGGTCGAGCATCTGCCCTTCTAATCAGACTGATCAGTGTGGAGAGAAGGAGAGCGAGTCAATTTCCTCCTTCAAAGTAATCTTCTCCTGTTCTGAGAGACCACACAAAAGCCGGAGTCAACTCAGCGGGACACGCTCCAGGCATTCACCCAGGGAATTGAGGCAGCATCTCTGGAGAGAAGGATTTGGGTGACGTTTCATAGAAACATAGAAAATAGGTGCAGGAGTAGGCCATTTGGCCCTTCGAGCCTGCACCGCCATTCAATATGATCATGGCTGATCATCCAACTCAGTATCCCGTACCTGCCTTCTCTCCATACCCCGTGATCCCTTTAGCCACAAGGGCCACATCTAACTCCCTCTTAAATATAGCCAATGAACTGTGGCCTCAACTACCTTCTGTGGCAGAGGATTCCAGAGAACTCTCTGTGTGAAAAATGTTTTTTTCATCTCGGTCCTAAAAGATTTCCCCCTTATCCTTAAACTGTGACCCCTTCAGGTCAAGACCCTTCTTCAGACTAGTTAGGGATAAGGGAAATGAGGTTAGAGGTTATGTCTGACCTGCTGAGATACTTCAGCTTTTTGTGTCTATCTTTGAAAATATAAAGTTTGCTCGAGATTTGAGTGGCAATGCTATGTATTGTGCATTGGGAGTTATGCTGATCCAAAAGCCAGCCACACACTGTAGGGCAGGATTCAATTAAGTGCCAGGAATTTTCCTATTGGGCGGGGTGGGTACAATAGTTTGACATTTCTTCAGTCATTTCTGCCATATATCACAAGGTTTAGAACATAGAACACGTCAGCACAGGAACAGGCTCTTCGGCCCATCATGTAGTGAACAGGGTACACATGACATTAATAAACTCGGAGCAAACTCAGACTAGATGAAATCCAGAGGATGACAATTGTTCATCCACACCCAGTGAAGGTGTTCGTCTCCTCCCCTGCATTTTTCACATAGGTATGTAATCTTATCCTGGCAATGAAATCTCCAGTGGTGGTGTTGGAACTTGTTCCTAACAGGCAGTTCCCACAAGGCGTGTTCACTGTCGATGGAAGAGTTAAGCAGCTAAATCGCCAACTGAAATCTGAGTCGTTCAGAAGTTGCTTTTAACTTGTTCACCATTAACTATCCCTTGAGAATTTTATTATACGTAAAGTACATGTGCCTAGACTGTCTGAAAAAGGGTCTCGACCCCGAAACGTCACCTATTCCATTTCTACAGAGATGTTGTCAGTTTCTCCAGCTTTTTGTGTCTCTCTTAATTATCTTCATTGCTACCCCATTACCACAATGCTGCCTGGAATATAGTCTATTAGCTATAAGGAGAGGCTGGACAAACTTGGACTGTTTTCTCTGGAGGGTGCGGGGACTCGTGATATTGGGTTTATAAAGTTGTGAGAGGCATAGATTGGGTAAACAACCAGACACCCTGGGAAAGTCTAGGATGAGAGTGTATAGCTTGAGGAACAGCACCTCATAGTTCACTTAGGTAGTTTACACCCCAGTGGTATGAACATTGACTTCTCTAACTTCAGGTAGCCCTTGCTCTCTCTCTCTTCATCCCCCCCCCCCCCCCCCCCCCCCACCCTTCCCAGTTCTCCCACTAGTCCCACTCTCTCCGCCGACATTAGTTCTTTGCCCGACCCCTCCCCCTGACATCAGTCTGAAGAAGGGTCTCGACCCGAAACGTCGCCTTTTCCTTCTCTCCCGAGATGCTGCCTCACCCACAGAGTTTCTCCAGCATTTTGTGTCTACCTTCGATTTGACCAGCATCTGCAGTTCTTTCTTAAACAAAGCTTAAAGGAAATGCGTGGTGGAAGATTCTTTACACAGAGGGTGGGGGGTGCTTGAAATGTGCTGTCGGAGGTGGTGGTGGAGGCAGATAAGATAGTGGCATTTAAGCAGCTTTAAGGTAGACACATGGAGATGGCAGGGGATGGAGGGATATAGATCGCGTGTAGGCAGAGGAGATCAGTATAACTTGGCATCATGTTCAGCACGGATATTGTGGGCTGAAGGGTCAGTTCCTGAGCTGTTCCGTGTTTTGTAGAACGAATGAAGTGTGGTCACTCCTGTAATGTAGGAAGCAGTTGGGCACAGATGACTGTGGTCAGTTGCAGTATGGTAGTTGGCTAGGGCACCAATGTTGGCTCAGGCACCATTAAGGTGAGAGGGGAAGATTTAATATGTACCTTAGGGCCAACCTTTTCACTCAGATGGTGACGGGTATGTGGAACAAGTTGCCGTAGGAGGTAGTTGAGCCTGCTACTGACTGTACCAGCATTTAAAAAGACCGGTACGTGGATAGGAAAGGTTTTGAGAAATATGGGCAGGCTCCATATGAAATATGATCAGTCTGAAGAAGGTCTCGACTCAAACCGTCACCCATTCCTTCTCTCCAGAGATGCTGCCTGTCCCGCTGAGTTACTCCAGCTAACTATGTAGATGGGGCATGTTGGTTGGGATGGGCAAGATGGGCTGAAGGGCCTTTTCCATGCTGTATGACTCAATTACTCCTTGACATCAGCACAAACTATACTCTCCTTCAGAGGATTACTGTGGGATACCTTGAATCCATCTGATTAGGACCATGAGTTTAGTTGTCATTTTGTTGGTAGGCAATGTCTGGGGAACGCACTTCCTTGTCTCTCCAGAGTAGTTCTGCCTCGATTCCCTGTCCTAAGCAAGGCACCAATTGACACAGGTAGACAAAATTACTGGAGAAAGGTTTTGGCCCGAAACGTTGCCTATTTCCTTCGCTCCATAGATGCTGCCACACCTGCTGAGTTTCTCCAGCACTTTTGTCTGCCTTCGATTTTGCAGCATCTGCAGTTCCTTCTTGACCAATTGACCTACAAATCTGTATGGCTTTGGAGTGTGGGAAGAAACCGGAGAAAACCCACGCAGGTCACGGGGAGAAGGTACAAACTCTGTACAGGCAGCACCCGTAGTCGGGATTGAACCCGGGTCTCTGCCGCTGTGAGACAGTAACTCTACCGCTGCGACATCGTGTTGTTGCCATCGGCAGATTCCGGTCACTTGCCCTCTGCATGTTTTCAAATTATTTAAACAACCTTTACAAGGTTCACAAAGGAAAAAAGCTGAATTCCTGCACGTGGGAAGGTTCACGGGAGCTAACATTCCTGTTTACTTTTTTGCAACGTTCCCACAAGCTGGAATGTTGGAAAATCAGTGAGGAACTGGGGCGACTCGTCCCCTTTTCAGTTGGAATTTCAGCTACGCTGCGTAAGTCTGGCTTGCTGTCATAATTAGGTCCCCGTCATCTCGAGCAAGTGTCAATGTCACAGGAATCATTGCCACACAGACACACACACACGCACAACCACACACACGCACACACACACAGCCCCACACGCAGACAATCACACACAGCCACACACACAGCCACACACACACACACACACGCAGACACACACACACGCACAATCACACACACACACACACACACACACACACACCCACACACACACACACACACACACACACACGCACACAATCACACACAGCCACACATACACACACACACACACACTCGCACACACACACACACACACACACACACACACACACACACACACACACAGACCCACACACACACACACACACACACACACACACACACACACACACACACACACACACACACACACACACACACACACCCTGCTGGCTGCTAGGACTGGTCAGATGGGATGCCAGACATAGCTCGATGTTACGCCCTGTTCATTCTCATTGTTGCGTAAAGAAGGAATGTTTATCTCAGGCTGGAATGAAGGGTCAAGGACCAAAGTGCGAGATGCTGAGTTAGGAAATTAAGATGAGATAAAGGAGGAAATATCAGTTTTGTTGCTGCCAGTCTAAATATCTACAGCCTTGAGGGAAGGGGGGGGGGGGGGGGGGGGGGGGGGGGGGGTAGGGGTTGGTGGGGTAGGGAGATAAATAAGTCAGGTAGCAGGTTACAGTGCAGTGATGTCAGAAAGCCATGTGATAGGAGCAGAATTAGGCCATTCGGCCCATCGTCAACTCCACCATTCGATCGTGGCTGATCTATCTGTCCATCCCACCCCCATTCTCTTGCTTTCTCCCCCACAACCTCTGACACCCGTACTAATCGCGTCCACTTCACGTTTTGGGAAGAAGGCTTTACGAACTTGACGGCTAACTTCTCAGCACAGTGGCGCCGCTGGAAGAGACGCTGCCCCACAGAGCCAGAGGCCCGAGTTCAATCCTTGCTCCGAATGCCGTCTGTGCGGAGATTGTCCACCCTCACTGTGATGGCTGCTCCGGTGTCCTCCCACATCCCAAAGACGTGCAGGTTTGTTGGTTAAATCGGCCCTCTGTCAATTGTCCCCTCGTGTGCAGGGAGTGGTTGAGAAAGTGGAACAGCTTAGACTTAGTGTGAGATGATCGCTGGTCGGTACAGTGAGGAGAAGGGCCTGTTTCCAAGCTGCATCTTTCAATTCAATCAAGCTGCTCCCAGTTCTCCTTTATTACTGCTGTAAAACTCGGTCACAGATATTGCCCCTGTCCCACTTAGGAAACCTGAACGGAAACCTCTGGAGACTTTGCGTCCCACCCAAGGTTTCCGTGCGGTTCCCGGAGGTTGCAGGTGGTTGCCGGAGGTTGCAGGTAGTGGAAGCAGGTGGGGAGACTGACAAAAACCTCCGGGAACCGCACGGAAACCTTGGGTGGGGCACAAAGTCTCCCGAGGTTTCCGTTCAGGTTTCCTAAGTGGGACAGGGGCATAAGGGCCTGTCCCACTTGGAGATTTTTTCGGCGACTGCCGGCGTCATTGACAGACGTATCAGAGTCGGCGAAAGATTTTGATCGTTTCAAAATCTAGCGGCGACAAAAATAATGTTGCGACACTCGAGGAGACACCGCGCGTCAATAACGTCATCACGCCGCGACTTTTTCGGTGCCCTGATAAGTCAGTCAATGATGCCGACAGTCGCCGAAAAAAATCACCATGTGGGACAAGCCCTTTACAATTCCTTTCAGATAGGATCCTGGATATGCAAGGAATGCAGTGATATGGATCACGTGCAGACAGAGGTAAGTTTAACTTGGCATCATGTTCAGCACGGACATTGTGGGCTGAAGGGCCTGTCCCTGTGCATGCCTACTCTATGTTTCATATCGCAGGTGGAAGATTCAGCAACAGATAGTCTGCTGGGTTGTTTCTCACCAAGTGCATTCTTTACATTTCTAACAATCTGTACATATTCATTCATGGCAATGGAATTTGCTTCTGTTCCAGGAGCTTTCAAAATCATGGACAAGTTTGGAACTGGAATGGTCAATGTTGGCTACAAAGAGGTAAGTGTTGGCACGCAAATACAAATAGAAAATGCTGGGGGTTGTCAGCAGCTCGGGCAGCATCTGTGGAGAGAGAAACCAAGCTACTCTTTCAGGTTAGTTATAGAGGCTCCAATGCTGTGAGGGAGCAGATCGACAGTCACTCTACTGTGCCTCAAAGTTAGCTGTCGAGCAAGGAAACAGTCAATAGACAATAGGTGCAGGAGTAGGCCATTCGGCCCTTCGAGCTAGCACCGCCATTCAATGTGATCATGGCTGATCACCCCCAATCAGTACCCCGTTCCTGCCTTCTCCCCATATCGTTTAAGAAGGAACTGCAGATGCTGGAAAATCGAAGGTAGACAAAAGTGCTGGAGAAACTCAGCGGGTGCGGCAGCATCTATGGAGCGAAGGAAATAGGCAACGTTTCAGCCTATTTCCTTCGCTCCATAGATGCTGCCGCACCCGCTGAGTTTCTCCAGCACTTTTGTCTACCTTCGATTTTCCAGCTACCTTGATTCCACTATCTTTAAGATCTCTATCTAACTCCCTCTTGAAAGTATCCAGAGTACTGGCCTCCACCACCCTCTGAGGCAGAGAATTCAACAGAATCACAACTCTCTGTTTGAAAAAGTATTTCCTCGTCTCCGTTCTAAATGGCTTGCCCCTTATTCTTAAACTGTGGCCCCTGGTTCTGGACTCCCCCAACATGGGGAACATGTTTCCAGCCTCTAGCGTGTCCAAAACCTTAGTAATGTTATGTTTCAATAAGATCCCTTCTCAGCCTGACTCATCCATGCCGACCAAGATGCCCCATCTACAATAGTCCCTCCTGCCTGCATTTGGCCCATATCCCTCTAAACCTTTGCCTATCCATGTACCATGCATGTATGTGCTGCTGGGGGTGGTGATGGAGGCAGATATGATAGTGGCATTTCAGAAACTTATGGATAGGCACATGGGCATGCAGGGAATGAAGGAATATGCATTATATGCAGGCAGATAAGAGTCTTGGCATCATGTTCGGCACAGACATAGTGGGCCGAAGGGCCTGTTCGTATGCTGTACTAAGTTTTATGTTCAATGAGGGGGCCGTGAATGGTGCTTTAGATATCTTTGCCTTTTATTTGCATCTTTGATGAGGTGAATATGTAAATGTGATGAACGTCTGCCAAATGCAATCTCTGTGTGGGCATTTGCCGTGAATTACCATGAAGAATTACCATGTTTTAATCTGTACTAAAAACATTGTGGTGTATTGCGAAGTGGCTTTCATTCCCTGCAACCTCTCCCTTTCTTAACACTCCCACCCCCACCCCCACGGTGGTTGCAGATGACTATGTCCAGCTAGGGTCCTGTGGACTAGAATGTGGAAGGAGATGATGAGGAATTTATCTAGTCAGAGGGTGACGAATCTGTGGAACTCATTGGCACATGAGGCTGTGGAGGACACTGATGGATATTTTTAAGGCAGATACATAGAAACATAGAAAATAGGTGCAGGAGGAGGCTATTCGGTCCTTCGAGCCAGCACCACCATTCATTGTGATCATGGCTGATCGTCCCCTATCAATAACCCGTGCCTGCCTTCTCCCCATATCCCTTGACTCCACTATCCCCTAGAGCTCTATCTAACTCTCTCTTAAATCCATCCAGTGACTTGGCCTCCACTGCCCTCTGTGGCAGGGAATTCCATAAATTCACAACTCGCTGGGTGAAAGTTTTTCATTGCCACAGAAGGCTGTGGAGGACACCAATGGATATTTTTAAGGCAGAGATAGATAGATTCTTGATTAGTACGGGTGTCGGGGGTCACGGGGAGAAGGCAGGAGAATGGAGTTAGAAGGGAGAGATAGATCAGCCATGATTGAATGGTGGTGTAGACTTTATGGCCGAATGGCCTAATTCTGTTCCTATCCCTTATGAACTTACGAACATGAGATATTGCCTATAGATTAAAATAATTTCACTATTAGGAGCAGACAGGGGCTTTGATTCAATCTAGGAAGCAATTAGAGTTAGGATAACACGACACAGTTAGATGTGGCCCTTGTGGCTAAAGGGTAAGACTTTGGTTAGGCTGCATTTGGAGTACTGTGTGCACCTCTGCTTGTCCCATTATGTGGAGGCTTTGGAGAATGTTCAGTAGAGGTTTGCCAGAATACTGCTTGGATTAGAGGGTGTTAGCTATAAGGAGAGTTGACAGAGTCCTAGAGTGATACAGTGTGGAAACAGGCAATTCGGCCCAACTTGCCCACACCAGCCAACATGTCCCAGCTACACTAGTCCCACCTACCTGCATTTGGTCCATATCCCTCAAGACTCGTCCTATCCATGTACTTGTCTGTATCTTAAACGATGGGATAGTCCCAGCCTCAACTACCTCCTCCGGCAGCTTGTTCCATACACCCTTTGTGTGTAAAAGCTACCCATCAGATTCCTATTAAATCTTGTCCCCTTCACCTTAAACCTATGTCCTCTGGTCCTCGATTCACCTACTCTGGGCAAGAAACTCTGTGCATCTACCCGATCTATTTCTCTCATGATTTTGTACACCTCTATAAGATCACCCCTCATCCTCCGGCGCTGCAGGGAATAGAGTCCCATCCTACTCAACCTCTCCCTATAGCTCAGATCCAGTAGTCCCGGCAACATTGTTGTAAATCTTCTCTGTACCTTTTCCAGCTTGACATCTTAAGTAAGTGAGTTTAAGTAAGTAAGTAAATTTATTGGCCATGTATTCACATACAAGGAATTTGCCTTGGTGCTCTGCCCACAAGTAACAACATGACAATTACGAATGCCTCAGAAAACACTAAACATTAATAATAATAAAACATTAATGATAAAACACCATTGATCAAGTATGTGATAACATGCCTATAACATGGAGAAAATTTGATTTTTTTTTTCTCTTAAAAGTAGGAGGGTGATGGGATTTTTTTTCATTGAATGTAACCTCGCTCTTTCTTAACTCCCATGCAGTGGCTGCAGATGACTATGTACAGCTAGTTGGATCCCATGGACTGTTGACTCCCTCAACCCGAAGAGCTTCCGCCACAGCTGCCCACAACCCAGATCCAGATAGAGCAAGCAACACACTCCAGAGGCCTCCGCACACCTTGGCTGTGGGATCAGGCAGTTGGCAGTGTTAACATAGCCACATGTCACTCACTCATGTATATTCCACCACTCCCAAGCCAGAGCTCCCATCTGCTTTCATTCCCTGTCTTTCTAGCAAGAGTCAAGAGTGGACACAAACTGCTGGAGTAACTCAATGGGTCAGGCAGTATCTCAGGAGAACTTGGACAGGCAGCATTTTGGGTCAGGACACGTCTTTGCCTATCCATGTTCGACAGAGATGCTGCCTGACCTGTTAAGTCACTCCAGCACTTTGTGTCCTTTTGTGTAAACCAGCATCTGCAGTTCCTTGTTTCGAGAAGAATGTTGAATTGCCATATGTGCAGAAACGGAACATTGAAAATATTATGTAGCAGCACAAGTTTGTAAGCACAGCACTCAATAGATAGCATACTAGGCAAATTTTTAAAAGTTCAATACGTTAAAAAAAAAACAATATAGGGTAAAACAAAACAAAAGCCTGATGTCCCGAGTGCTACCAAGACAGTTCATAGTTCAACGTTTAGTTGCTAGACACAAAATGCTGGAATAACTTAGCGGGTCAGGCAGCATCTCTGGAGAGAAGGAATAGGCAATAGGTGCAGGAGTAGGCCATTTGGCCCTTCGAGCCAGCACCGCCATTCACTGTGATCATGGCTGATGATAGGTGATGTTTCAGGTCGAGACCCCTTCTTCAGACCAACAATGGAGGACCCGGCGGGAGGGGGAGGGGGGGAGGAATTTGTAGCTGTGTCAGTGCCTTTTACATGTCGACTATTTGCATACCTTGGCTATGCAAGCAAAGAATTGCCCTGCGACTTGTCACATGTGAAAATAAAGTATTCCATTCCATTCGTCAGCGATGCAGCCTGGCCCTCTCAATTTCGCCAGCATTTTGTGCCAGTCTGTTGTAAACCAGATATGTTGTGAGCCAGCATCTGCGGTGCCTTTCAACACACAATTTAGTTGCTGTTTGTGGTGTTCAATAGCCTGATGTTTGTTGAGAAGAAGCTGTTCCTGAACCTGGAGTTCATTGGGAAGAAGGTACAGGAGCCTGAAAAGTGTAACGTCCAGGTTCAGGAACAGCTTCTTCCCTACAACCATCAAGCTATTAAACACAACAACAAATAAGCTCTGAACTACAATAGACTTATTATTATTGCACTATATTTGTTATTTATTGAGTATGTGTGCATGTGTATATATACACACACACACTGAACTTTTTTTCCCCCGTTATGTACCATGTTTACATATTCTGTTGTGCTGCATGCAGCAAGTGAGACTTTAATTGTCCTATCTGGGACACATGACAATCAACTCCTCTTGACTCTTGACTTGAGGAAAGTGTTTTGGGACACAACAGAACAATAGAATTGTTGCATTTCTTTTTCAAACCTAAGTCAAGTCAGGTTTATTCGTCACATACACATACGAGATGTGAAGTGGCAATGCTCGTGGACTTTGTGCAAAAAGACAAACAACCAAACAACCAAACAAACTACAAACAGAATGGAACAGAATCACATATTCTTTTACATATTAAATATTGTGGGCCGAAAGAAAAAGGGAAAAAAACAGCAATTAAAAAAACAAGCAGTAGAGTGGTACAGTAAAGGTTTACAGATGTAACTGTATATTAAGATGTCTAGCGATGTAGCTGTATATTAAGATAAATACTGAGCTATATTAGTAATTATTTGCATTATTGTTATTGTCTTTGCTGTCATTCTGTAATTACACCAAAGAATTAAATTAAAAACATAATACTCATGAAATAAATTAGGTTTTTGTATTTTGTGCTTTGAGGGAGTTAGATGTGGCCCTTGTGGCTAAGGGGATCAGGGGGTATGGAGAGAAGGCAGGTACGGGATACTGAGTTGGATGATCAGCCATGATCATATTGAATGGCGGTGCAGGCTCGAAGGGCCGAATGGCCTACTCCTGCACCTAATTTCTATGTTTCTATGTCTCTGAGTGTAAGAGTTGCAACATCATCTTGCAGTTGCACTAAACAGGGTGGGGGTGGGGATAAATTTAAAATGTAACGGAGCTCTCTGGGGTAAATTTTTCAACCAGAGGATGGTGAATTTCTGGAACGAGCTGACAAAGGAGGTGGAGGAGCAAGTTGCAATAAGAGACATTTGGACGTTCTTGGATAGGAAAGGCATGGAGGGAAGCAGGCCTGGCATGGGCAATTGGGATTAGTTTAGTTAGGCATGGATGAGATGGGCCTACCAAATAAGGAGAGGCCTAGATAGATTGATGTGAATGTTGAGAGGATATGATGGGAGCATCTAGGAAAAGAGGGCAGAGCCTCAGAATAGAATGTACCTTTAAAATGGAGATGGAAAGGAATTTTGTTAGCCAGAGTGAATCTGTGGAATTCATTCCCACAGACAGTTGTGGAGCCCAGGTCATTGGGAATTTTTAAAGCAGAGATTGATGGGTTTTTGATCAGTAAGCCCATCAACGTTTATGGAGAGAACACAGGAGAATGGGGTTACGAGGGAAAAGTAGATCTGCCAAGATCGCATGGAGGAGCAGGATCGATTGGAGGTGGATTGATGGGCCAAATGGCCCAGTTCTGTTCCTATGTCTCCAAAGGGCCTGTTTCTGTGTTGTATGATTCTCAGGTTGCATGCCAAGTTGAGAGCTGATGCTGAAACACTTCACAGCAGAGTAGCTGACTAATACATGCAACTCCACTCACACGGAGACAACATATAGAGTGCCTGAGAACTGTAGCATGGAGCAGAACAGAAAATGGGAACATTGAAGTATGGGAGAGGAAGAGAAACAGCAACATATAGTAAACTTCTTAATAGTTGGGTAACTAAAACACATTTCTATAGTGCCTTGCACAATGCCAGGAAAAACATTTCACAACAAGAGAAGTACTTTTGGTATGTTGCAATATATGAATATATAGCAAGCACCCACAAACAGCAGCAGCACTATAATACACTCATTTGTCTTTATATTGGTTGAGACTTCAATATTGGCCAGGATGCAGAGGGAGAAATTGTAGATAGTTTGAAATAGGTCCACCGTTGACTGCAGACGGGGGCCTTGAATCAATCTAGAAGCAATCGGAGTCAGGAAGTCATGTTGCAACTCCGTAAGGCTTTGGTTAGGCCGCATTTAATGTATTGCGTTCAATTCTGGTTGCCCCATTATGTTTGGCGGTCGTTATGTTAATGTGAAGGGATCGCTGGCCAGCGCGGACTGGATGAGCCGAAAGGCCTGTTTCCGCTCTATCTCTAATTTAAACTAAAAAAAAAATAATAACTAAGGTTGTGGAGGCCTGGAAAAAAAATTGACCAGTATGCTCTGTAGAGCGTATTAGGTGGAGAAAATCCAGAACATGCTGAGAGACCTGATGAAGTATCTAATAATAGAGGCATAGTTGAGGCAGGGGAGATTGACACTTGGACTGCTTCTCTGGATTAGAGCGTGCACAGCCCGAGTTGTAAAGTGAAGTGGTGAGAAACGCATCACCGGTTCCTCGCTCCCCTCCATTGAGTCTGTCCAAAGCAAGCGTTGTCTGCGGAGGGCGCTCAGCATCGCCAAGGACTGCTCTCACCCCAACCATGGACTGTTTACCTTCCTACCATCCGGGAGGCGCTACAGGTCTCTCCGTTGCCGAACCAGCAGGTTGAGGAACAGCTTCTTCCCGGCGGCTGTCACTCTACTCAACAACGTATCTCGGTGACTGCCAATCACCCCCCCCCCCCCGGATACTTATTATTATTATTTATTCAAATCATTTGCTATGTAGCTCTTCCAGGGCAGAGGACTAGCAAACGATTTGAATAAATTAAAAGTACAGAGGTACTTGGACTAGTCAGTCTTGAAGTAGCTGTTCCTCGACCTGCTGGTCGGCACGGAGAGCTGTACTGAAGTTGAATCTGAATCTGAAAGGGCCTGTCCCACTTGGGTGACCTAATCCGCGGGTTCTGGCGAGTTTGCCCTCGACTCATATTCGCAGCATGGTCGACACGAGGTCGTAGGAGGTCTGCGTAACTCTCCTTCATGCTCGAGAGTGGTCTCCGCGTACTCGAGGCCTCAGCTAGGTCGCGGCGTTTCTTTCAATAGGTTAAAAAATGCCAGTGAGTAAAAAAAGGTTGCCATGGAAAAAATCGATACTTTTTCTAGTCATAGTAGGTCGGCATGTTAGTCGTAGGTAATCGAGGGTGGTCGAGGGTAGTCGTAGAAAGTCTTCATCATAGTTGAAGGAGATCGAAGGAGGTCATCTTCACTCTCTACTATTTGGTGACCAATTTTCCCGAAGTTAGTCATAGATAGTCAAAGCTGGTCTTCTATATAGTCGAAGGAGGTCTTCAACATGAAATTTTTTAAAACTCTTCTAAACTCGCCAATTAGGTTGCCTAAGTGGGACAGGCCCTTAAGACAACTTGTTCTGTTTGATGGTACACAAAATTGCTGGAGAAACTCAGCGGGTGCAGCAGCATCTATGGAGCGAAGAAAATAGGCGACGTTTCGGGCTGAAACCCTTCTTCAGACTGATGGGGGGTGGGAGGGGAGAAGGAAGGAAAAAGGGGAGGAGGAGGAGCCCGAGGGCAGGGGGATGGGAGGAGACAGCTCGAGGGTTAAAGAAGGGGAGGAGACAGCAAGGGCTAGCAAAATTGGGAGAATTCAACATTCATGCCATCAGGATGCAAGCTGCCCAGGCAGAATATGAGGTGCTGTTCCTCCGTTTGATCTGTTCCTCTGTTTGTGCACGCCAGGTTGATTGCATTCGTCGAAACAGGGCGGGCCACGTGAAGGTTGCAATCTCCCACACTTGGACTGGTACATGGACAGGAAAGGTTGAGAGGGATATGGGCCAAAGCTAGCAAATGAGACTAGTTTGGATGGGGCATCTCGGTCAGCGTGGACAGGTTGGGTCAAAGGGCCTGTTTCTATGCTGTATGACTCTATGAATCCATGAGAAAGCTGCTGGGGAATTTTTGAAATCACAACTGATTCAGTGAAATCCTTCAAGAAAATGAACCTGGCACTTCTACCCAGCCTGATGCTCCACGTGACTCTAATCCTGCTCCACTGTTTGAGTTTAATGCCCTCTGATTTGGCCTACTAAGCTACTCAGTTGTAAAAGAATAAAAACAATATTGGCACGAAGCAAGAAGTGCCTCTGTTCCCCTGCGGGATCGAACGTCCTGCACTCAGAGTAGGACTGCCAGCTTCGGCTGCACCCCAAGGGCAAATAAAAATTTAATACGACCTACAATTTATTTTCACGTGGCTTACTTCAGTTGGGGGGGTCGGGGACTTCATGGAGGAATCTGGCAGAATTGTGCCTTCCTCTCACACGGGCTGACATCGCTCCGCACCAACGCAGCAGAATGAGTGCATTGAAACCAGAACAATTAGTTGAATGCCTGTTGACCTGTGAATGACACAGAAATGTACTGCAGCATTCAGTACAACCACTCCCCTGAGTGTTGGTAAGGGATAATTTTAAAGCACCAAAGGATTTGAGTATAAGAGCAGAGAGGTTCTACTGCAGTTGGACAGGGTCTTGGTGAGACCACACCTGGAGTATTGCGTACAGTTTTGGTCTCCAAATCTGAGGAAAGACATTCTTGCCATAGAGGGAGTACAGAGAAGGTTCACCAGACTGATTCCTGGGATGGCAGGACTTTCATATGAAGAAAGACTGGATAGACTCGGGCTTGTACTCACTAGAATTTAGAAGATTGAGGGGGGATCTTATAGAAACTTACAAAATTCTTCAGGCTAGATGCAGGAAGATTGTTCCCGATGTTGGGGAAGTCCAGAACAAGGGGTCACAGTTTAAGGATAAGGGGGAAGTCTTTTAGGACCGAGATGAGAAAAATTATATTTCACACAGAGAGTGGTGAATCTGTGGAATTCTCTGCCACAGAAAGTAGTTGAGGCCAGTTCATTGGCTATATTTAAGAGGGAGTTAGGTGTGGCCCTTGTGGCTAAGGGGATCGGGGGGTATGGAGTGAAGGCAGGTACAGGATACTGAGTTGGATGATCAGCCATGGTCATTTTGAATGGCGGTGCAGGCTCAAAGGGCCGAATGGCCTACTCCTGCACCTATTTTGTATGTTTCTATGTTCCTGTTACCCAGATCACCTTCAGACAACCTTCTCCTCCCTCTACCTAATAATTATCCTTCAAGATGTCCATTCTTCATTACAACAAGCCAACTACCATGAGGAACTGAAGTATGCCCTGCCCTGATTTCTGGATGCTGAACTGCCGCGGACTGATTCAGGGACTAAGCTCCTACTTTCGAACAGCATGAGGAATATTTCTACCTTAGAAACGGGGAACTGCAGATGCTGGTTTACAACAAAAAGGCACAAAAGTGCTGAAGTAACTCAGCAGGTCAGACAGTATCCCCGGAAAACATGGATAGGTGACATTTCGGGTCCCAAATCAAAATCTATCCGTTCTACAGGGATGCTGCCTGACCTGCTGAGTTACTTCATCACTGTCTGTCTGTTTCTTCGAAATATATCTTATAGCTTGAGATATCCCATCCCCAATCTTGGCACATCTACCAAGCCTTTCCACTTGTCACTTTAATTTCATGTTTCATGTATTTTGTTTTTTTTTATTACTGTTGGCAGATCAATCTCTCTCCTGGGATAAATAAAATCCTATCATATCGTATCATACCATAATTGCTGCATTCAGGATCAAATTCCAAATACATTCTGGAGTAAGCCACCCTGACACCATAAAAGAATTCCAAGACAAATCCTTCCCAACATTTTCCTTGCTTAAGAAGACATTTGGACAAAGATATCTGGAAACTACTACCAATGTTGAAGTGTTACTGGTGTGTAATTTGCAATTAGTTCCAGCTTGTACATATTAATCTGTCTTAATGCAGGCTTAAAGTAACACAGACCAGGATTTGTTATGCTAAATATTTGACTTAACATGTAGTGTAACATTTCTGCTGTTGAGAGTAACACCAAATGAGCTCCCAACGCACTGTTTATTACACCTGATGCTGTGACCGCTCTCCTCACCACAAATGTTCCAATCGCTGGCACATTCTGTTACTCCACCATTCATTCATGGCTATCTCTGCCAACTAATCTCATTTGATGCTGTGGGAGACTAAAAATGCTGGAGAAACTCAGCAGGTAAGGCAGCATCTATGGAGCGAAGGAAATAGGCGACGTTTCGGGTTGGGATCCTTCGCTACCAACTAATCTCATTTTCCCGCCTTCTCCCCTTTTCCTGCCTTATCTTGATAAATTGTAAATGTTTAAGAAGGGAGACAAAAAATTAGGCCATTCTGCCCATCGAGTCTACTCCACCATTCATTCATGGCTGATCTCTGCCAACTAATCTCATTTTCCTGCCTTCTCCCCTTTTCCTGCCTTATCTTGATAAATTATAAATGTTTAAGAAGGGAGACTAAAAATGCTGGAGAAACTCAGCGGGTGAGGCAGCATCTATGGAGCGAAGGAATAGGTGACGTTTCGGGTCGAGACCCTTCTTCAGACTTTTTTCAGACTTCTTCTTTCGTGTGGCGTGCACAGCCTAAAGTTGTAGGATAACTTGTTCTATTTGATCTTCTGTTTGTGCACATGGTCCACCAACACCGCTGCGCTGGTCAAGAAGGCATAGCAATGACTGTTCTTCCTGAGGACATTAAAAAAGACTGGTCTGCCCCAACAGCTGCTGACAACATTCTACCGCTGCACCACAGAGAGCATATTAACGTATGGCAGCTCTGTGTGGTATCTCAGCTGCACGGAGGCGGAGAGGAGAGCTCTTCAGCGCGTCGTCCACAGAGCGCAGGGGATCATTGGGACACAGCTACCAGCCTTGGAGGGCATCTACCACATGCGGTGCCTCAGGAAGGCCGTCAGCATCCATAAAGACTCCTCACACCCTTGTAACGGACTGTTCGAACTACTTCCCTCTGGCAGACGTTACAAGGCCTTCTACGCCCGAACCTCCAGACTCAGAAACAGCTTTATTCCCAGAGCTATAGCGGCTCTGAACCGGCCCTGCTGAGTGTCCCCCTTCCCCCATGGACTGTCTCCCTCGGATGGTCACGACACACAGCTTATTTATTTATTTTACTTTTCTTTTACATTGGTTGGAAGCTGCAACTAAATCTCGTTGCACTGATGTGCAATGACAATAAAAGATATTATTATTATTATTATTATTATTATTATTATTATTATTATTATTAATTCAGCAGGTCACGCAACATTTCTGGAGGTCACAGATGGATGATGTTTCAGGTCTGGAATCTTCTTCAGACTGATTGTTGTGGTTGGGATGGGCGAGGGAAGAAAGCTGGAGAGGGAGGACTTAAGCCAGAAATGGTTATTGGGAAGAAAGAGCTGCCTTAAATGTAGTTGCATCTGGTTGGGTAACTATAGTAGGGTGAAGACTATTCCATGCTTTAATTGTGCGGGGGAAGAACAAATTGCTGTACACATCTGTCTTGGTAGCTGGAATCACAAATTGGATCGAATGCCCACGTCTGCTCCTAATTGGTTTGGGTTTGGTGTAGGTTTTGTGATCTATGTCGAGCTGACCATTTAACATTTTGTAAAAACAGGTCAAACTTGGTCTTGCCGATCTACATGAAGCCACATCTGGAACACCAGATGTGAATGGTGGAGGTGGGATGGGTGTGAGGGAGGTTGTTCTATCATTCACCGTGTACAGTAAATCACCTGCACCTTTCAATGACATGCCCTGGGAATCCATCATCCCTGTATTAAGAATTTTAACCTTTCATCTTTTTATTTTTGCCCTGTGTCTGTGTGCATAAGTTCCCCGGCTACTGATGTCTGCTAGGCTCCCCGAATCCCTGTCAGTCATCACCTTAGTCATTCACAAAATGGTGGCCATTATGTTCCCACAATGCTGTCTCTCTCTCTCACTGTCTGTCTCTCTCTCTCTCTCCCACTCTCCCTCTGTCTCTCTCTCTCTCTCACTGTCTCTCTCGTTGTCTTTCTCTCTCCCTATCTCACTCACTCACTCACTCATTACTGGCACTAATTTACTGCCACCGATAGTTTTTTTTGTTCTATGCTTATGTGAAACGCTTTGTGTCCATCAGTGATTAAGTCAGCTGCATGCTTGCCTCTGAGTCAGAAGACTGTGGGTTGAAGTTTTGTTCCTGAAGCCCAGAATGACACATCAAGGCAGTACCGGGGAATGGTGTGAGCTTTGAACTGTGTCATCATTCGATGAGATGTTACACCAAGACTTCAGCTGCTCCCCTCTCAGCTGGACACGCCATTATTTCGGGATAAAAAGCAGGGCAGATCTCCTCGCTGACTTGGCCAAAATGTATCCCTCAATCCACAGTTCTAAAACAACACAGGATATCTGGTCATTATCACGTTCCTGTTGTGCAGGAGCTTGGCTGCTGCATTCTTCTAATTCCGACTGTGACTGAACGGGACGTGAAAAGCACTACAGAAATGCATGCCTTCAATTGGTTTCAGTCTTGTTTACAAATTCTTTTCAACTTTTCATCCCACATTCATTTCCTGCTGCAACACATTCCTAATTCCAATCTCCCGTTATGGTTTATGTAGGAAAGAACTGCAGATGCTGGTTTACACGGAAGACAGACACAAAATGCTGGAGTAGTGCTGTCTGTCTTTGGTTCGTTACTCCAGTATTTTGTGTCCTATTTTGCTTTATTGCATATCCTCCCCCTCCCGTCGTAGACCAAACATGTTCCGTCTCAGTTAGCATCCCTCCCTTTACTACTTTGCATTGTACAAACGGTGAGGTGATGCCTGTACGCTCATGAGTAATCGCCCCAAAGCGTCGTACCTTTTTCTGGTCGCCGCTGGATTTTCAACATGGGGAATATTTTCACCCACCTGCCGCGACTGTGACGGGTGCCGGCAAATCTCCGAAAAAATTGCATAAGTGGGACAGGCCATTAAGGTCTCTAGGTCATAGAAACATAGAAACATAGAAATTAGGTGCAGGAGTAGAGGCCATTCGGCCCTTCGAGCCTGCACCGCCATTCAATATGATCATGGCTGATCATCAACTCAGTATCCCGTACCTGCCTTCTCTCCATACCCTCTGATCCCCTTGGCCACAAGGGCCACATCTAACTCCCTCCCAAATATAGCCAATGAACTGGCCTCAACCACCCTCCGTGGCAGAGAGTTCCAGAGACTCACCACTCTCTGTGTGAAAAAAGTTCTCCCCATCTCGGTTTTAAAGGATTTCCCCCTTATCCTTAAGCTGTCATGCATCAAATTCTAATGCATGATTGGAGCTGACATGCTACTAGTTGGCAGTTCAGTGCAGTAGTGAGCGAGCAGTCTTTCATTTGAGATATTGAACTAAGTTTATGGCATTGTGTTTAAGAAAGTTCCTCATGCATCCTTGCCAACATTTTTCCCTGAATGTTGGACGTTGCTTTATTGCTGTTTGACAAACATTTCTGTGCCCAATTTAGTTTAGTTCAGAGATACAGCGTGGGAACAGGCCCTTCAGCCCATCGAGTCCATGCCGAACATGAATCACCCGTTCACACTGGCTCTATATTATCCTACTCCCTCCATGCTCGAGGCAATTTACAGAGGCCAATTAAGCTACAAAAACACTCATGCATTTGGGATGTGGGAGGAAACCAGAGCATCCAGAGAAAACCCACACAGTCACAAGGTGAATGTGCAAACTCCACCCAGACAGCAGCCGAGGTCGGGATGGAAGCTCTACCAGCTGCGCCAATGTATAAAAATCAAGCCACTTGAAAGCGTTGCTTGTAGCTCAGTCGAATGTACTTGTGCATGAGTCAGAAGGTGAAAGGTTCAGGTCACATTCCATCATGTGAGCACACATAAACCTACCCCACCTCGTTTCTGCTCTGTTGGAATTTTCCACACCCCAAAGTTCAGTGGAGAAGAGTGCAGCAATGTTGGAACCTGCCCTATCCCATTGTTCATTAAGGAGAGAGTTGGAGATTACCCAAGCCCTGAGTTCACCGATGGAGGTGTTACCTCTTGGTTGAGACGTTAAATACTCCTGGCATCATTTGGGAGGTAGATATGGATCACGTGCTGTCAATTATTTGAACTTGGCATCATGTCTGGCACAGACGGTGTGGGCCAAAGGGCCTGTTCCAGTGCTGTACTGTTCTATACAATTGCACAGTTTGAGCCTTTGCAATGTTATCAAGTGGTAAACTGTGCTGTAGAAGTGTAGTTTCCTCTTCAAGACGTTTCCACAATCCTTAAATCAAGGGTTACTAGCATCAGGTCCCCCTGTAATCATAATAACAGGAGCCTTTATTTTTTTCTTAAAGAGTAATTGAAATACTTCCGCCTGTTTCAGCAGTCATACCTGCCTTCTTGATTACAGTACAAAGGCGGTGACAAGAGTCCCAGTCCCAGCCAAACCTACACAACATACTTTTAACCCCACTGAGAAGTTCCAACACTCTACTTTTCGTAACAGTAATGTCATAATGTGCTTTTGTTTCAAACTGCCTGGAATATCTGGTTTCACTTTGTTCACGCGGAGCTTATTATTTGTGGAAAACTTTGTTCACCTTGATTTATGGGGTCCTTTGATATATGACCATACACAATTGAAGGGCAGTTCAAAAAAAGAACCAGCTGGTACATCCAGCTTGCCCCACCCGGCGGTGACCTAAGCAACGTGGCTGAACACTCCTTCCTCACTGCTCCATACCTAAGCATATAATCTCAAGAAAGATTTAAAAAAACATAAAGGCACACCAATAAAGGGTTTTCTTTTACATTTATTTATGAGGTTTGTAGCGGGCAAGATACAGCATGTTTTGCTCATCCTTCATTGCTCTTGAAAGGGTGGTGGTGAGCTACTTTCCTGCACAGCTGCAGTCCCAGTCAAAATGGAGTACAAGAATAAGGAGCTGCAGATGCTGGTTAATACACAAAAGGACGCAAAATGCTGGACTAACTCAGGCAGCATCTCTGGAGAACATGGATAGGTGACGTTTCAAGTCACCTTTAGAAGGGTCTTGACCCAAAACATCACCTATCCATGTTCTTCAGAGATACTTATAGAAACTTACAAAATTCTTAAGGGGTTGATCAGGACAGGAAGATTGTTCCCGATGTTGGGGAAGTCCAGAACAAGGGGTCACAGTTTAAGGATAAGGGGGAAATCTTTTAGGACCGAGATGAGGAAAACATTTTTCACACAGAGAGTGGTGAATCTGTGGAATTCTCTGCAACAGAGGGTAGTTGAGGCCAGTTCATTGGCTATATTTAAGAGGGAGTTAGATGTGGCCCTTGTGGCTAAAGGGATCAGGGGGTATAGAGAGAAGGCAGGTACAGGATACTGAGTTGGATGATCAGCCATGATCATATTGAATGGCGGTGCAGGCTCGAAGGGCTGAATGGCCTACTCCTGCACGTATTTTCTATGTTTCTATGTTTCTATACTGCCTGACCTGCTGAGTTACTACAGCACTTTATTCCTGCACTCCATCTTGAAGGACACAAACAACTACAGATGCTGGTTAATATACAAATGACTTGGAGGTTCAGGGGAGACTTGATAGAAGTATATAAAATTATGAGCAGCATTGACAGGATCGACAGGCAGAACTTTTTTCCCAGGGTGGTTAATACACAAAAGGACACAAAGACTCAGCAGGTCAGGCAGCATCTCTGGAGAACATGGATAGGTGATGCATAGGTGATGTTTTGAGTCGAGACCCTTCTTCGGTCTGAGAAGAGTCCTGACCCAAAATGACACCTACCCATGTTCTCCCGAGATGCTGCCTGACCTGCTGCGTTACTCCAGCACTTTGTGCCCTTTAAGATAGAGTGCACGTTGAGGGGAACCTGCAGAAGGCTCTGTGCCTATTCTCCATCGTAGTGGTGGAGGCTGTAGGTTTAGGAGATGCTGTCGGAGAGGCCATACTGACACAGCTGGGCAGTATGTTGTAGGCAAAAAGGTGCAGGTATGGATATAAAATGGAGAAAACGTGGGGGCACTGCTTTTATCTTTACGTTATTACTGTTTATTTGTTTTTTTTAATGTGCTGAACTTTTGTGTTTATTATGGTGTGTGCGGAGTACTATGTTTACATATCCATTGTGCTGCTGCAAATAAGAATTTCATTGTTTCATTTTGGGGCATATGATAATAAAACACTTTTGACTCTTGACTCTAGCAATTAAAAAATAAGTTACATTCAGCAACAATTTTTTATCCATCAACATACCCAACCATGAGGACACTTTAACGCAATATAAAATTAAAGTCTAAATCTAAACCAATAAATGCTCTCATTCACTCACTTGCTCACTTAGCTAATGAGGGGAACAAATAGCGTGAAATTACGGAGTCTTTTACTGAGGGCAGACGAATCGAGAACAATAGGTTTAAGGTGAAAGGTGAAAGATTTAATAGGAACCTGAGGGGCAACTTTTTCACACAGAGGGTGGTGAGTGTATGGGACAAGCTGCAGCATTGCCAATCCGACCTCTCTGTCCTGGGTCTCCTCCATTGCCAGAGTGAGCAACACCGGAAATTGGAGGAACAGCACCTCATATTCTGCCTGGGCAGCTTGCATCCTGATGGCATGAATGTTGAATTCTCCCAATTTTGCTAGCCCTTGCTGTCTCCTCCCCTTCTTTAACCCTCGAGCTGTCTCCTCCCATCCCCCCGCCCTCGGGCTCCTCCTCCTCCCCCTTTTTCCTTCCTTCTCCCCTCCCACCCCCCATCAGTCTGAAGAAGGGTTTCGGCCCGAAACGTTGCCTATTTTCTTCGCTCCATAGATGCTGCTGCACCCGCTGAGTTTCTCCAGCAATTTTGTGTACCTGCCAGCGGAGATAGTTGTGGCAGGGACTATAACAGCTTGTAAACAACATTTGAACAGCTAGTCACATGGATAAGCAAAGTTTAGAGGGATATGGGTCAAACACGGGCAGGTGGGACCTGCGTAGATGGGGCATCTTGATCGGCATGAGCAAGTTAGACCAAAGGGCCTGAGTCCATGCTGTATGACGATTCAAAAAGCTTGTTACAGGAAGACAAAATGATGACGTGCAACTTTTTTCAAGGTGTCAGTGCGCCAGAGTGCCTTATATCAAGTTCAAGTTCAAGTGAGTTTATTGTCATGTGTCCCTGATAGGACAATGACATTCTTGCTTTGCTTCAGCACAACAGAACATAATTCCTATTTCCGTCGCTCTATAGATGCTGCTGCACCCACTGAGCTTCTCCAGCATTTTTGTGTACCTTCAATTTTCCAGCATCTGCAGTTCCTTCTTAAGAACATAATAGGCATTGACTACAAAACAGATCAGTGTGTCCACAAAATAAGAATTGCTACTGAGCGAGTCACTTTATTTCCTCCCTTTAGAAATGGCTCCTAATCTTCTCCTGTTCTGAATGTCCCACAGACCAGTCTCCAGACTCAAGCCAGTGATATTTCAGACCAACGAAATTTGGGCTCAACATATTTACAAAGGTAAACCCTTACCTGGTTTCAACCTCAGGCCTTCACTACAGCAGGGGAGATTGAGGTGGTTTGAGGAACAATTCCTGTACTGACTGAGGCTGGGAATAGAAACATAGAAAATAGGTGCAGGAGTAGGCCATTCGGCCCTTCGAGCCTGCACCGCCATTTAATATGATCATGGCTGATCATCCAACTCAGTATCCCGTACCTGCCTTCTCTCCATACCCCCTGATCCCTTTAGCCACAAGGGCCACATCTAACTCCCTCTTAAATATAGCCAATGAACTGTGGCCTCAACTACCTTCTGTGGCAGAGAATTCCACAGATTCACCACTCTCTCGGTGTGAAAAATGTTTTCCTCATCTCTGTCCTAAAAGATTTCCCCCTTATCCTTAAACTGTGTGACCCCTTGTTCTGGACTTCCCCAACATCGGGAACAATTGAAATGACATCTTCCAAACCATGAGGAACATCATCAGACAACCAGCCAAATGTGAATGTTTCATTCAGGGGCGTGTACAGGAATTCAAGTTTGTCTGCTTTTGGAGCGTCATGCATTTATCGTTAATATTATGCAGAGGGTGTGTGTATGTGTATCCAAGCTCTTACGTTATACATATTCTCACGGTTGATGACTGGGGTTAACGCTATGCCCTTGCTTACTCAACCTTGCTCATGCCTCCATTTTGTTGAACGGAATCCATTCTGCGGAGCGGGGAGTAGCTCTTCAGTCACTGAGGAGGACCCTGACCCATGACTTGCTCTGTGGCAGGAAGCAAGGATACCCCACTGTTGGATGTCTCCTTGCTTGAAGGTGGTCTCAGTCACAGCATCTCCAAACAGGAGTATTCGATGGAGGCCAGATAGGTCAAACACGTTAATTTTGAAGGGTATCTTAAAAGGAAAAAGATAAAAGGGACAAAGGTTTAAAAAGTTAAGAAACAAATTGCTGGAGTATCTCAGCAGGACAGGCAACATCTCTGGAGAGAAGGAATAGGTGCCGTTTCAGGTCGAGACCCATTTTCAGTCTGATCAACACTAGTCCCGCTGCCCATATTTGGCCCATATTTGTCTAAACCTTTCCTATCCCTGTATGGGTGACGTTTGACCCGAAATACAGCCCAGGACAGAAAGGTCAGTATGGGAATGGGAGTTAAAGTGTTTTGCAACTGGGAGATCAGGTAGGTTTAGGCAGATTGAGCGCAGGTGTTCAGCGAAACGATCGCCGAGCCTGCGCTTGGTCTTGCCGAAATATAGAAGTCCACACCTGGAACAGTCGTCCGATCAGCTGAGAAGGTTATTGGTTGCAACCTTCCCTCCATTGACGAATTGTACACTGCAAGGGCCGGGAAGCGAGCGGGCAAGATCATCTCTGACCCCTCTCACCCTGGCCAAAAACTCTTTGAATCACTTCCCTCTGGAAGGCGACTCTGGACTGTCAAAGCTGCCACAGCCAGACATAAAAACAGCTTTTTTCCACGAGTAGTAGCTCTACTCAATAACCAAAAATACCTTTTGCTCTGGTATTTTATTTAATTCACATGTGAAGCGATAATGTTTTATTATTAATGTTTAATGTTTTATAGGTCATTCCTAACGGTCACTGTATGTCATGGTGTCACTTGCGAGCGGAGCATCAGAGCAAATTCCTTGTATGTGAATATACTTGGTCAATAAACTTATTAATTATTACGAAAATGGGCAACTAAGTTAGCTGTGGTTTTATTTGAAATAATCTTATATTTTAGAGACATTATTGCACGTTAAGGGACCTATATTTGGGGATGGCAAGGGTCGGTTTCTGAGGGGTGGGTAAGGAGCAGTAGGCCTTTGAAGGAATGGACACTCACAGTGGGCTCTGGAAGGAATAAACTTTATGGCCTTCACATTCTCTTGAGATCTATGAGCTAACAGAGGTTAAATGGTCCAAAATAACATGGAATGTGTCTGAATGTTTCAGATCTGCAGGAAGCTTTATTTATACTATAAATATCTCAGAAAGCATCCGGAATCCGATCTTTTTTTTGGCAGGTTTACAGTGCAGCAGCCAGATTTCAGACACTGAGTTACGGGTGATGGGGGAGGGGGAAACAAACATTCACTGGGAGAGCAGAACGGTTTCTCATCTCATAGAGACATAGAAAATAGGTGCAGGAGGAGGAGGCCATTCGGCCCTTCGAGCCAGCTCCGCCATTCATTGTGATCATGGCTGATCGTCCCCAATCAATAACCCGTGCCTGCCTTCTGCCCATATCCCTCGATTCCACTAGCCCCTAGAGCTCTATCTAACTCTCTCTTAAATCCATCCAGTGATTTGGCCTCCACTGCCCTCTGTGGCAGGGAATCCCACAAATTCACAACTCTCTGGGTGAAAACGTTTTTTCTCACCTCAGTCTTAAATGACCTCCCCATTTATTCTAAGACTGTGGCCCCTGGTTCGGGACTCGCCCAACATTGGGAACATTTTTCCTGCATCTAGCTTGTTCAGTCCTTTTATAATTTTATATGTTTCTATAAGATTCCCCCTCATCCTTCTAAACTCCAGTGAATACAAGCCTAGTCGTTTCAATCTTTCCTCATATAACAATCCCGCCATCCCAGGGACCAATCTCGTGAACCTACGCTGCACTGCCTCAATCTCACCTCGATCGGCAAGCCGGGTCCCACAAACTTCAGTTAAGGTTAGTTTAAAACAGGCCCAAAAGCCCACTGAGACTGCGTCTACCAGCGATCCCCGCACATTAACACTATCCTACGCACACTGGGGACAATTTACAATTTTACCCAAGCCAATTAACCTACAAACCTGTACATCTTTGGAGTGTGGAAGGAAACTGGAGCACCCGGAGAAAACCCATGCAGATCATGGGGAAAATGTACAAACTCCGTACAGACAGCACCCGTAATCAGGATTGAACCCAGGTCTTACATAGAAACATAGAAATTAGGTGCAGGAGTAGGCCATTCGGCCCTTCGAGCCTGCACCGCCATTCAATATGATCATGGCTGATCATCCAACTCAGTATCCCGTACCTGCCTTCTCTCCATACCCCCTGATCCCCTTAGCCACAAGGGCCACATCTAACTCCCTCTTTGATGCTGTGAGGCAGCAACTCCTTATCTAACAATCCCTTTAAGAAAACAAAACTTTCTTTAATGAAGGTGGCTCTTAATTTGACACCTTTTGTATTAATTTAAGTTTAATTTAGAGATACAGCATAGAAACAGGCTCTTTGACCCACAAACATTTTAAATTGGAACCGCAACTGATAAACTCCAACTAACTTGTAAGCTTTATAATCCGAAGAATGGTCCCAACCCGAAACGCCACCTGTCCATGTTCTCCAGGGATGCTGCCTGACCCACTGAGTTGCTCCAGCAATTTGTGACATTTTTTTGTAAACCAGCATCTGCAGATCCTGGTTTCTGCTGTCAGCTTTACATATTCTTTAGAGGTCTCTGGGGCCAGGAATCCCTGATTCTAGCCAAGCTCTGTAGATTCTAATCAGAATAACAAACTGTTGGAGGAAGTCAGCAGATCAGGAGGGAATGGACAGATGTTTTGCGTCAGGACCCTTCTTCAGATTCAGACATCTTGAGAATTCTTCCAGCAGTTTGTTTCCCCCCCCCCCTCAAGATTCCAGCACCTGCAGTTTCTTGTGTCTTTGTTGGGTCTGAGCAAAGATCTTAGAGCAGAGCAAGATGGTCTACTCCTGCAAAATCCAATGGACTGACGTGTAGTACGCAACGGAGCGAAACTTCCGCCATTTCAGTAATCCCGACCCAACATCAGTTATGCCTCTCGCAGTGTAATCAGCGTTGCGGGAGAACAGTTTGTGTGTTTTTTAATGTTTTTAAAAAAATTATTTTTAAATGGCTCATGTCCTGTGTTTGAATAGATTTTTTTAAATTAAACATGCTGTAATCAGCGTTGCGGGGGAACAGATTGCGTGCCTTTAAATGTTTTAAATGTTTTTTACATTTTATTTTTAAATGGTTCATGTCCTGTGTTTGAGTTGAATTTTGTATTAAACTTGCACTCTGTAATTCATCTAATCCCATTGTTCACAACTGCTTGTATATATTTTTCTAGTTCACATATATATTCATTATATATATATGATGCATATATATATATATGTGTGACATATACGTACATAAATATATAACACACATATATATATATTCTCTTGTTTCTTTCTTGTGATCTCTTTGGTTCTGAGGTAGCTAATGACGTCTTGCATGGTGGGATCTGCAGAGTTCACGCAGGGATGAGACGCTGTTCTTTAAACATTTCAGTCAATTGTTGCGAAGGCAGAGGTGTGGGGTGAGGGGGTGGTTTCCTGCTGCTGAATACATACTCAGCTATGCGAGGTTAAGAGCAGAGGAGAGCTCCAAAATAGTCGCACTGGTGTCAAATTAACAATGCGTGCTGATTAACATCATTGTCTGCAAACTTCCTCCTGGACAGCCACAGGGTCAATCCAACACACTCACCGGTGTAGCCCCCAGTATGAAATGGTTGACATTTATTGTGTGCAGCGCAGTCATCAGTTTGGAACTCCAAGAGCACTGGCTAAAGTATAAAAATGAATGCTAAAAATCCTAATCTTTAGTTATATGTTTACATGTTGATAGAGGGAGTCTGAAGACTGCCACGACCAGGTTCAGGAATAGCTATTTCCCCACAGCCATCTGGCTATTAAACCTGGTTTGGACAAAACTCTGAACATTAATAGACCATTATCTGTTATTTGCACTTTATCAGTTTATTTATTCATGTGTGTATATATTTATATAATTGTATATGGACACACTGATCTGTTTTGTAGTCAATGCCTGTTGTGCTGAAGCAAAGCAAGAACTTCATTGTCCTATCAGGGACACATGACAATAAACTCTCTTGAATCTTGAAGAAGGGTTTCGGCCCGAAATCTTGCCTATTTCCTTCGCTCCATAGATGCTGCTGCACCCGCTGGGTTTCTCCAGCACTTTTGTCTACCTTCGATTTTCCAGCATCTGTAGTTCCTTCTTAAATGGTTTACAAAGGTCGTAGGTTTTCAAAACTGGTTTACAAAAGAAGACACAGAGTACTGGAGTAACTCAGCGCGTCAGGCAGCATCTCAGGAGAACTACGATACAAGACCTTTCTGATCAGGGTCCCGACCTGAAACATCACCTATCCATGTTCTCCTGAGATGCTGCCTGACCCACCGAGCTACTCCAGCACTCTGTGTCTTCTTAATGTTGCAGTACTCAGCCATCTTGAAGAAGTCTGAAAAAGGGTTTCGGCCCAAAACGTAGCCTATTTCCTTCGCTCCATAGATGCTGCTGCACCCGCTGAGTTTCTCCAGCATTTTTGTGTACCATCTTGAAACTATATCGATTCATTACACTCAGTTCACAGTCGCTACTGAATGAAGCATTTTGCAGTATTATCAAGATGAACAGGAGCGAGACTCACTTTACAAAAATACAATACAGCATTTTATTCCATATCATTTGAACCTCTGTGAGGCTCAAACGAAACTCCGTATCCACAGCCATATAAACAAAGACAATTCCTACAAGACATACAAACAATTCTATTTACGCAAACATCCATCTGATGGTGCTGAAGTTGCCTTGCCCTCACCACCATCTCTCAAAATACAATGCTGCCATGTGTTTAGTCTCTCTCATCCAAAGCTGGAATTTAATGCTATATCCTGCCAACTTTACATTCAATTGCACCACTGACTACAGACACCGTGACTCACCAACTCCAGGGACGGAAGTAAAACGACCCTATATTTTTCCACAGCCTGTGATAATGAACTCACTATTCTCTTATTATAAATATGTGAAACAGTGAATGGAAAATATAGAACTACATGGAGAGAGGAAGGCAGCGAAATTATTCAAGTCATTTAGAATATAGCCACTGAAAAGGAAGAAAAACCACGTTTGCTGAAAATCAGAAATACTAACAGAAAATGGCAAAAAATAATCAGCAGGTCAGATAGCATCTGTGAAGGGAGAAACAGAAGTAATGTTTTATGTCAATAACCTTTCATCAGAACATACAGAATATAGCCATTCGAGATTAAAGCCCCTGTCCCACAGTGGATTTTTTCGAAGACTACAGACGATTAGGCTGTCGCCGCATGGTCACGGGGTGACGCCTGTATGGTCATGAGTGGTCTCCTCAAGTAGGCTAAAGAGTCGTAACGTTTTTCTGGTCGCTGCTTGGTTTTGGAATGTTCAAAACTTTTCGTCGACTGTGTGCTAGACGTAGCTTGTCTTCTGTCATAGGTGCTGTCAGAGGTTGTCGTCAGGACGACGCAGGTTGTCAATCAATCAACCTTTATTGTCATCTTGCAAGCAACAGTTGTACAGTGCAAAATGAAAAGACGTTTCCCAGTGAATAGCGGAGCATCGCACATGAAATTTAAAACATTTCACACATAATAACACTAAAAACAATCCAGTCCCTGATGGAACAGTATAAATAGTTAAAAGCAGGTAAAACACAATGTTAAAATACAATAAACCAATCATAAAAATGTCCGGGGCAGCTGATTTGAGTGGCCAGTGCCAGTTATTAAAGTGTCCGTGCCAGCCGCAGAATCAAGTGACTGTGAGTGCAGAGTGACTGTTTAGCAGCCTCACAGCCTGTGGTAGGAAGCTGTTTAGCAGTCTTGTAGTCCGGGCTTTGATGCTTCGATATCTCTTGCCTGATGGCAGGAGATCCAGGTGTATGTGGAGGGGGTGCAGTTTGTCCTTAGCAATTCTCTGAGCTTTTTTCAGACAGCGCCTCTCAGTCGCCAGGTGACGTTGGTTGTCGCCGTGTGCTGACTTCGGTGAATTCAATTGGCGACTACCTACGTCAACTAACGGCTTCAGGTACCGGTGACTGAATGGTCTTCGATTATCGCCGACAGGGACGTTGCTAGTCGTAGCTTGTCGCGGGTGGACGCAGGTTGACTTTGGTTGTCGTAGGCTGTCACCAACGTGGTCGAAGGTGTGGTCGTAGTTGGACGTCCTAATCGATCGCCGGTTATCGGTAGCTTGCCGTCCACTAGGTGGTATGTTGTCGTAGACATTGTCGTGGGGGGGGGGGGGTCCAGTCGCCGCTTTTTTGGCGACCTGCTATGACTGTGACAGTCGGCAAAAAAAATGGTCTACTTATATGCCCGTCGGAGTGGCCCAGCCCGAGGGTGGAACGGTACTCACGTGAGGGCGATCCGGTCCGGGGGCTGGGACAGTGCTCCAGTGGCTGGGACGACGTTCTGGCGGCGGTGTCCAGAGTCCTGGGTTCAGCCGCGGGCCGGCGGCTGCGTGTGCTGGACTGGAGGTGAGGCGGCTTCGACCACCCCGGGCCGCAGTGTTTGAACCGGCCCGTTCGCGGGGTTCGGTGAGCTGCGGGACTGTTTATACCATCGCCCGGTGGGGAATTGCCTCAGCGCAGAGGGAGAAGAGGGAAGAGACTGCAGCCCTAAGATTTTTGCCTCCTCCACAGTGAGGAGGTGTTTGGAGGACTCACTGTGGTGGATGTTAATTTGTGTTTATTGTTGTTCATTATTGTATCATTGTATGTATGACTGCAGGCACGAAATTTCGTTCAGACCGTAAGGTCTGAATGACAATAAAGGAAATTCAATTCAATTCAATTCAATGCCGAACCTAGATCCAAAATTACAGAGGGCAGCATACAGGCAGAGTATTTTAGCAAATATTTCACTGTCAAAGTATCCGGGGTATGTATTTCCAAAAAATATGATATAAAAACTTAAAGAGAGAAGGAATGGGTGACGTTTCGGGTCGAGACCCTTCTTCAGACAGGAAGACCCAAAACGTCAACCATTCCTTCTCTCCAGAGATGCTGCCTGTCCCGCTGAGTGACTCCAGCATCTTCGGTTGAAACCAGCATCTGCAATTCCTTCCTACACAAGTATAAATTTAAGATTGACTTCATCTTTACATTCTGAAACTGGTGCAGAGTGACAGGTAAACATTTAACAACCGCAAGCATTTCAGAAGTTTTTTCGCCGGCTGATCCTGCACTGTGCACCACCTTCCCCTCCCCCCCCCTCCTTCCACACCTCATGCTATGCAGACAATTTTACAACAGCCGGATGCAATTCAATTAAAAGGTCCCAATTGAATGGAGGATCCTCAGCTGCTGTTGGAACTTGCTGCAGCAGGGCAGGAATCTGCCCACTGTTTTCTGCAGCATACAAGCGGAAGGCCACACCCTGTTCTCCCAGAATATATTGCCTTAACATCGTGCCACAGACCACAGGGACTGAGTAAACACTAAATAAGGTTCATGTCAGGCGACGGAGGAAAAAAAATAAACCAACAACCAATAAATCAGCAAAAGATTTTGCATCCTCAGAGCAAAGTCGTTTTCGTAAGTGTCTGCAAAACTAAAGGGGAATTGCATGCAGAATGTGCAAACATTTGGGTCCCAGAAGCCATGTGTAAGTGGCAGTTTTTTGTGAAATTACAGAAGTTGAAAACAAAATGAGGAATAACAAAAACAGGAAATGCCTTTTAAAATTTGTTTGCGAAGGTCAAGTTCCTTTTACCCACTGTAATGCGTTATGTGAGCCAGGACTGTAGCTTTGGTAACACAGTGGCTGTCTCCTGTTTATACAGTCTCTGGATTTGCCGTGTAAGCTTTAATGATATATGGCTTGGTCTCTTTGGATTACTCAAAAGGTTAGATGATTGAAGCAGTGAAACGGCCAGGATTAAGAGGACTGGTTAAAGTACCCACCCAAGGAGTTCAAAAATTACAGTATCGTTAAGATATGCATTCACAGAGAACAGTACAGCACAGAACAGGCCCTTCAGCCCATGATGTCAATGCCAATCATGACAAACATGATACTAGGTTATGATGTCAATGCTAATCATGACAAACATGATACTAGGTTCTCCTCTGCCTGCATTCCCTGCATACCTAACGTCAAACCCATTCACACTCATTCAATTGACCTTCCTCCTAGGAAGAAGCAAGTTGACATGTAATACTAAACACCAATGCCTTAAAGATATTGCAATTTTCTTTTCCATTATTCTTTCTCCCTACCTCTAGAACCTTGTAGCACAGAAGGAGGCCATTTGGCCCATTGTTACTGTTCTTTTCATATATTTATCCAGTGCATAAAAGATTATAGCAAATCGGTACTTGAAAACATAATTCTCAATCTCATGTTACCAAACATTTTAAATCCGTGCACTGACTATCCTTCCAATGAAAACTTGTTTCTCCTTCAGAGTATTGGTATTGCAGCGGTTACAGTGAAAACAACTCTGAACATGAGACAATTATTGCTTAGGTGTTGGCCTGTCAGGACACAGGTATCCAAGCAACGCAGGTTGGTATTATGTCATTATCTTCCCTCAGGGTGTGACGGTAAAACAGTCATGTCTAAACTCGAAATATTCAAGTACTGTAGTAAATTAAAACTGTTTTTTGTGAAACTATTTAAAAAAAAGTATTGTTTTTTTCGGCGTTAGAGGTTGTTGCGGCCGAGTGTAAGTATGGTGGTGCAATTCAAGGATGGGCAGGAATTTGTTATCCATCGTGAATACTTTTTCATGTTCTGTAATAATCTCCCCACACCCAAGATCATTGCCACTTCTGAAGGGAGGAACTCACTTTAAGGATAGACACAAAAGGCTGGAGTAACTTAGCGGGTCAAACAGCATCTCTGGAGACAAGGAATAGGTGATGTTTCGTGTGAAAAGGGGTCTCGCCCCGAAACGTCACCTATTCCTTTTCTCCAGAGATGCTGTCTGACCCGCTGATGTACTCCAGCTTTTGGTGTCTATCTTCAGTTTAAACCAGCATCGGCAGTTCCTTCCGACACACTCCCTCTAAGTCTAAGGTATTTTTATATTGTTACCAGCAACTCTTTCATATTTCATCTAAATGGCAATTTTGCATGAAAAACAATTGGAAGGAAGGCTATAATCACCCAAGGATCTCAGGGTAGAAATAGGAGGACATTCAGGCACTTGAGTCCCTTGCTCTATTCAATAAGATTACACAACTGAACTGCATTCACTCCTTCTTCGCCTGATGTCCCTGGATATACTCATCTAACAGATAAGTAACACAATCAGTCCCAGACTAGAAAATTAAAATGTATGGCCACTTGATGAGAAAGATGTCCTTCTTTGGAAATAAGATGGATGATTTCACTCCTGAAAAAGGTAACGCTAATTTTATTCCCCCGAGTAAATAGTATGTAATCTACACAATAGGCTTATCATTTTAAACAAACCTACGAAATAAAGTGGCATAAGCCTGTTTATTAAATAGTCTGCATAATTTAACACTGAGAGGATTGATATCATTCTTGTGGATCTGTACTGAACATGCCACAGTTCTTTACTGAGACTTCTTGTCTCGGTCTGAATACCGTACTCCACCCATGTCTGCTCAGGTTCTGTAAAGCACTTCCACGTTTTTGAACTCTAACCTCATTGAAAGAAAGGCTAAGTTTCTATTAGCCTTCAACAGAATATAGAACACAAAAAAGTACAGCACAGGAACAGACCCTTCGGCCCATAATGTCCATGTCAAACATGATGCTAAGATAAACTAATCTTATTTGCCTGCACACGATCCATATCCCTCCATACCCTTTATATTCACATGCCTATCTAAAATCCTCTTCATATGCCAATCTAAAATCCACGAATGTATCTGCCTCCATCACCAGCTCCGACTACGCCTTCCAGGCGCCCACCATCCACCCACCATCCATTAATTAAAAGGCTTGCCCTGCACATCTTAACATTTCACTGGGGTCAAGGAAAGAGCATTGACGTCGCGGCCCTGTTTCCACCAATCTTTCCACCGCCACGCACAAGAAACACAAGAAGCGCAAGACATTGTACGCAGATGCTCGGGCTGAACAACTTCTAATCTTGTGTGTGGACTCGATAAGAAGAAGAACATTTCAATCAATTCAACGATACTTTATTGTCACATGTACCCAGCTAGGTACAGTGAAATTCTTGTTTCTGCATGCCATCCGGTAAAATCATCCAGCAGACCTCACCTAAGCAGTATACAAAGAGTCGCCACGTTTCTGGTGCCGACAAACTTACAATTTTTTATCTCTTCTCACAGCGACGAACCAGGCCTGGCCCCCGTACAGCCTTATTGACCACTTTTTGAATAATCTGTTGGGATCTGTGCAAATGGATTCAGAACTTTGGTGTTTAGTTTTTTAGTATAGCTTAGAGATACAGCGCAGAAACAGGCCCTTCGGCCCACCAGGCCCACGCTGACAAGCGATCCCCGCACATTAACACCATCCTACACACACTAGGGACATTTTTTACATTTACCAAGCCAATTAACCTACAAACCTGTACGTCTTTGGAGTGTGGGAGGAAACCAAAGATCTCGGAGAAAACCCACGCAGGTCACGGGGAGAACGTACAAACTCCGTACAGATAGCACCCGTAGTCGGGATCGAACCCTGGTCTCCGGCGTTGCATTCGCTGTAAGGCAGCAACTCTACCGCTGCACCACCGTTAATATAGCACAATCTTGTAACATGAGGAGGGATTGTCAGAGGGAGTAGGAAGAATGACCTAAATTCCATTTCCTCCCAGCAAAGGAAAAGCAGAGAAAAAATATCTATCTATCTGCAACAAATGGTGGTTTGAATGCATTGATTCAAATTAGTTCTAGCTGTGGAACAAGTGAGGCAAAAAATAAACACAAGATACAGAGGAGGATAGATTTGAGTTGCTTTTCTTTTGTTTAGTGGCACTTTGTTGCTGTTATGTTTCAGTGCAAATATGTCATGCATGCCACAGCTACACCAAAATAAATGTGGCGAAATCACTTTGGTCAGAGACTGGAAAAACACACATTCTTTTTGCTGACGATCAGCTTTAGTGACTCTGGAAACTTATTATGTATCCTGTAACTTATTTTGTATTTTGTATGGTTGTGACAAACCCATGCACTGGGATGCAAGTGCATTGTCAATACACAGTGTCAATAGATAGATAGCAGATAGAGAGCAAGTTCAAGCTCACACAGACTCACAAGGCCTCTTTAGCCTTGGGCTGTTTGTCCAGTGGCACATGAAGAAATAAATACACATGATCATCTATGCCAAATGCAAAAGGGCTTGGTGAACAAGAGATAAACCTAAGAGGAATTATTTCAAACCACAACAGCGTATAATGTTAAGGACTTAAGTTTCAGAAACAGGAAGGAAACTCAAACAGTAAGTCAGGTTCAAATGGCTAGTGACTTAAAAAGTAACAATAGGCAATAGTCCACTCAGAACAGTCATGGATCAATACAGTAGCTCCATTTCATATAACATTTCTGGGAAGAGGAAAGGATCTCAGAATTCTGTGGACCTAGAGCATTTTACAAGGTGGGCAATTCACAATAGGTACAGTGCCCTCCATAATGTTTGGGACAAAGACCCATAATTTATTTATTTGCCTCTGTACTCCACAATTTGAGATTTGTAATAGAAAAAAATCACATGTGGTTAAAGTGCACATTGTCAGATTTTATTAAAGGCCATGTTTGTACATTTTGGTTTCACCATGTATAAATTACAGCAGTGTTTATACATAGTCCCCCCATTTCAGGGCACCTTAATGTTTGGGACACATCAATGTCATGTAAATGAAAGCAGTCATGTTTAGTATTTTGTTGCATATCCTTTGCATGCAATGACTGCTTGAAGTCTGCTATTCATGGACATCGCCAGTTGCTGGGTGTCTTCTCTGGTGATGCTCTGCCAGGACTGTATTGCAGCCATCTTTAGCTTATGCTTGTTTTGGGGGCCCTTCAGTTTTCTCTTCAGCATATAAAAAGCATGCTCAATTGGGTTCAGATCGGGTGATTGACTTGGCCACACAAGAATGGACTATTTTTTAGCTTTGAAAAACTCCCTTGTTGCTTTAGCAGTATGTTTGGGATCATTGTCTTGCTGTAGAATGAACTGACGGCCAACGAGTTTTGAGGCATTTGTGTGAACTTGTGCAGATAGGATGTGTCTATACACTTCAGAATTCATTATGCTACTATCATCAGCAGTTGTATCATCAATGAAGATAAGTGAACCAGCACCTTCAGCAGCCATACATGCTCAGGCCATAACACCCCCACCATCGTGTTTCACAGATGAGGTGGTATGCTTTGGATCTTGGGCAGTTCCTTCTCTCCTCCATACTTTGCTCTTGCCATCACTCTGACATAAGTTAATCTTTGTCTCATCTGTTCACAAGACCTTTTTCCAGAGCTGTGGTTGCTCTTTTAAGTACTTCTTGGCAAACTGTAACCCGGCCATCCTATTTTTGCTGCTAAACAGTGCTTTGCGTCTTGCAGTGAAGAAAGTATTACATATTTAGGAGATAAGAGTTTACTTGATGCAAGTTCCATCAACATAAAAGAGGAGTAGAGACCACAGATGGAATTCCAGAGATGATGTCAGTGTGACTGTCCTTGATGTGTGATGTTTTTTGGCCAAAGGTCAATGCATTCCATGCTTGCTTTGAACTGGAGGTTTGTGAAGGTCATTATCGGATCTGATAGCCTCGGGTGCGCCTGTACCCGTGGACACTGTTGTGGTAACTCAGCAGGTCAGGTAGCATCACTGGGGAACATGGATAGGTGACGTTGGGACGCTTCTTCAGATTGATTCAGTGTGCTGAGTTACTCCAGCACTTAATACTAGGCGCCGATGCCACTGGTCTGTACCACATGCTCCTCCCCATGAGCTACCCGGCCCCCGGACATCAGCTCCGTCCATCAATCCACCACCAACGACAAGGGTTGTAAGCTAGGTCGCTGGGCTGTAAGCTACCCAACGGAATGTGAGGTGCTGTTCCTCCAGTTTGCATCTGGCCTCACTCTGGCAATGGAGGAGGCCCAGGACAGAATAGTCAGTGTGGGAATGAGAACGGGAGCTAAATTGGTTAGCAACGGGAAGATCCAGAAGGCCTTGGCAGACCGAGAGCAAGTATTCAGCAAAACGGTTGCAGAGTCTACGCTTGGTCTCTAACTACTGGAGGCTACATCGAGAATACTGGATACAGTTGATGTGGTTAGAGATGGTGTATGTGCGCCTCTGTCTCACCGAGGACTGCTGGGATCCCTGGATGGAGGCGAGTGAGGAGGTATAAGAACAGGTGTTTCTTTACTATGGTTATAGAGGAAGGTACCTGAGGACAATAGACAATAGGTGCAGGAGTAGGCCATTCGGCCCTTCGAGCCAGCACCGCCATTCAATGTGATCATGGCCAATCATCCCCAATCAGTACCCCGTTCCTGCCTTCTCCCCATATCCCCTGACACCGCTATTTTTAAGAGCCCTATCTAGCTCTCTCTTGAAAACATCCAGAGAACCGGCCTCCACCGCCCTCTGAGGCAGAGAATTCCACAGACACAGGGAGGGGGTGCTTTGGGTGGGAAGGGATGAATTAACTAAGGAGCTGCAGAGGGAGCGATCTCTGCAGAGGCGGAAAGGGGTGGAGATGGGAGGATGTGATGAGTGGAGGGAACACATTGGAGATGATGGAAATGTCAGAGTAAGATGTGTTGGATGCAGAGGCCGGTGGGGTGAAAGGCGAGGATCAGGGCAACTCTACCCATGTTCCGTCAGGGGGAGGGGGAGGGAGAACAGAACATCGGGACACAAGGAGATGAGGGCGACGGATCCATCTATGACAGAAAGGGAAACATCATGAGGACGTCTCAGATGTCCTACAATGGAAAATCTCATCTTGGGAGCAGAAGCGGTGGAGATGGAAGAATTGAGACAATAGTCACTCCCAGAACAATTCTCTGTCATTTTCCAAACTGATTGTTGTAGCGGAAATAGCGTCATCTCAGCTCACAGAAATCATGCCATGGGAAGTGCCCAGTCAAATTTACAGAGTATTGTGAAGTTGCTCAGGTTAACATTTTTGTTCACGTATTCCTGGGAAGATGCCACAAGATGTTCCGCCACATTAAAGATGCTGCTTAAACCAAAGTCTTTGACTTCGAGATGTGAACGCAAAATGTTTTCTTTCAACACTATGAGAGTGAGAATTAACTTTAACCCAGAGTGAAATGCGATATCATCCTTTTCTGGGTCACTTGACATGATAGGGCGGATGACCAAATAAGTTGTTCAAACATTACTCAAAAAGGTGATTCTTATAAAGCAGCTTAAAGGGGAAGAGAGAGGCAGAGAAAGTCAGGGAGGGAACTAAAGAGTTTAATGTCCAAACAACAGAAAACACAGTGTCAATGGTGGCGTACTTAAATTCAGGTATATAAAAAAGCCAGTTAGAATGATCTTGAGTTACAAGGCTGAAAAAAATTCTGAAAATAAACAGAAAATTAATAGACAATAGGTGCAGGAGTAGGCCATTCGGCCCTTCGAGCCAGCAGCGCCATTCAATGTGATCATGGCTGATCATCCCCAATCAGTACCCCGTCCTGCCTTCTCCCCATATCCGCTGACTCCGTTATTTTTAAGAGCCCTATCTAGCTCTCTCTTGAAAGCATCCAGAGAACCTGCCTCCATCGCCCTCTGAGGCAGAGAATTCCACAGACTCCCAACTCGCTGTGAGAAAAAGTGTTTCCTCGTCTTCGTTCTAAATGGCTTACTCCTTATTCTTAAACTGTGGCCCCTGGTTCTGTACTCCACCAACATCAGGAACATGTTTCCTGCCTCTAGCGTGTCCAAGCCCTTAACAATCTTCTATGTTTCAATGACACACCCTCTCATCCTTCTAAACTCCAGAGTGTACAAATCCAGCTGCTCCATTCTCTCAGCATATGACAATCCCGCCATCCTGGGAATTAACCTTGTAAACCTACGCTGCACTCCCTCAATAGCAATAATAATAAGGGTAAGAATTTTAAGATGGAGAAAAATGTGCTTAAGTGGGAATCAACGTACTGTACATCAGCAAGCATGGAGGTGATGACTGAGCAGAGCTTCGCATGAATTGGAAGACAGGGTAGAGGTTTGGATAGCCTAAGATTTATGGACATGGAACAAATGATACGAGCCACGTATGATGGAAAAATTGATGTGGGTTTTATCAGATGATGAGCGTGGCAATGTTGTAAAAGTGGAAATATGTACTCTTTGTGGAAATGTTATCTGAGCCTTATCTCAGTCTCACAAAACATCAAGGTCATGTCATGAACAGCTGGTTGAGACAGGGATCGGGATGGATTGGTCGGGAACAAACTTAAAGCTGATGATTAAATACAAAGGAGATACATCAAAACTGCAGATGCTGGAATCTTAAGCAAAACCCAAAGTGCTGGTAGAACTCAGTGGGTCGCGCAGGGTCTGTGGAGGGATTGAACAGGCGATATTTCACGTCAGGATCCTTCTTCAAACTCAGGAAAGGACCCGGCACGAAACATCACCTGTCCAATTCCTCTACAGATGCTACTTGAACTGCTGACTTCCACTCTGTGTTTTATTAAAGACAAAGGATTTATTTTCCCAATATTTACGTTGAACAGGATGTCTGGCATTAGGGGCTCAATTGCTGAGTATATTCTAGAGAGAAATCAATAGATGTTTACATATAATGGGAATCATTTATAGTACAGGACAGTGATACTGAGGTGAATAATCGGTCATGACACACTGAACAGTACAACAGGCACCAGTTGTCTGTTTTTATGCTCTTAGGTGCAGGGACAGGATAGAAGTCACTGCTAGTGATTCACTGCCTACACTCATCAATGTAATAATATTTGGGGGGAAGGGACAATAGATGAACATTTTACATAGTAGGTCGACAATGGTGGAGGAGTAATTCTGAAGCAAATAGACATATAATGCATTTTTCGCCGTGTTATATAAATAACAATACATGTTGCAAGATCAGATTCTTCACATAACTGCAACTTAGAAGCTAGAGAATCATGTTTCTTTTGCAGCTTGTTGCACTTCAAGCAAGCTAGCCCAAAGTGTGAAAAGTGTTCGGAGAAAGAAAACTAATAATTTCCTGTTTGCTCCTTTTTGACCTTAGAACTGCTCTCAATAATTAACCTTTAATGGGTCTCGGGTTGTGCTTATTTGAAATGCTTCTCTACAGGAAGCATCTCTGAGCAATTGTTTTAAAGAAAAAAGATTGGAGTTAGCACTATTTTGGTAGCTGAAGGTCACAGTTCCACTGTGAATATCACACAACTGCTGTAGTAGATGGAATGAGACACCAAATAACTGCTGATGCTTATTTAGGAGTTAGGACCATTTAATGTGGTGGGCAGTGGCTGATGCCAGACCTGATCTGGTGACATTCACTGACAAATACAAGAGTTGTTAAGGTCCAGTTTTGATTTAATTCAAATTTCTAATCATTATCCAATGGACATATGTTATTCTGATTGGGTGATGTGCAAGAACATAAAGGCATAAGTAAAGTGAGTAGGGTGGGTCATATACAATGCACTTTGGGAGATCGCATGTAAGGGCCTCCTGGTTCTTCAACCCACTTACTCACTAATTGGTGCCTCCCAAAACAAGCTACAGAACACCCAACCCATATCAAGTAAATGAGTTTGAAGAAGGTTCCCGACCCGAAACGTCACCCATTCCTTCTCGCTAGAGATGCTGCTTGTCCCGCTGAGTGACTCCAGCATTTTGTGTCTATCTTCAAGTAAATGATAAATGCTTGTGATCACCTATTATCCTGCTCCTCTTCTCTTCCAGCATTCTTTCCCCCTACAATCAGTCTGAAAAAGGGCCCCGACCCAAAATGTCATCTATCCAAGTTCTCCAGAACTGCTGCCTGACCCGCAGAATTATTCCAGCACTTTTGCATCTTCTTTTCCCATGTGAATGTAGGTCATAGTTTTCCCATGTTTATAGGTCATAGGTTTATTTTTGTTTATTTCCCATGTTTATTTCCCATGTTTATAGGTCATAGATCATAGAGTCATACAGCACAGAAACAGGCCCTTTGGCCCAACTCATTCATGCTGACCAGATGCCCCATCTAAGCTAGTCCCATTTGCCTGCACTTGGCCCATATCCCTCTAAATCTTTCCAATCCATGCACGTTTCCTAGCCACCAAACATCATGTGATCCCTGCAATACCATCAACCAGTAATTGCAATCCTATGCACATGCAATGCACAACTGTCCCAAGTAATAATCCTGCTGACAGACAGTATGTTAGGCTGTTCTAATAAAATCTTGTACAGAAAATCATTAAGGATTAATTGAGGTATTGTCCAATCCTATGCTGTGGAACCTGGCTACTGATTGATCGGAATCTTTAGTTATAATAAACATGGTGGCAGCGCAATGATCCTGCCAAGTATTTTTATAATGGATATTATATCAAGCAGTCACAGTAGTGAGATGAATATATAAACCAGGTTTTATAAGTAGACCATTACTAGAGTTAGTACTATAAAAGTATGTTTCTGTCTCTTTGCTATATACAATAGATTAAGATGTCCATGCATTTGGTTTAGATCCAAGCAACTCCATTTATAAAGAGTCATCGAGAAATTGTAAAGCAGCTAAGAAGAAAGACAGAGCAAAATTCTGGAAATATGTTGATTTATCCCCTCATTCCCTCATTATATCATAATTCTGACCTTTTAAAGTTTTAATTGACTTCACAAGTCATGATTCGGACCTGTCATGTTGACTCAATCAAGCCCTTGTTTTGCAGCAAACGCATTATTGGGAATTGAATCCTTTTTTTTGTGCTGGTTCTTTCAATAGCTCACGAGATCCTGCATAGTCCTCCCCTCCACTTGAAAATGAAAGTTCATTCCACTTCACTCCCCCATCTCATGTACTTTCAGTAAACGTCTTTAGGAAACAGCCATCCACAAAATTACGATTCAGAAGAATAAAATCAAATTTAAAAGGTTTTAAAGATGGAGCTTTACATTATGGGGAGATGGCAGGAACGGGGTACTGATTGGGGATGATCAGCCATGATCACATTGGATGGCGGTGCTGGCTCAAAGGGCCGAATGGTCTACTCCTATACCCATTGTCTATTGTCTATTGTTCAATGTAACTTTTAAAACAACCTCTTGAGTGGTGAATCATGGCTGTTCACCTGATGACCAATAAACCACCATTAAGTAACTACTCCTCCTTTCCAAGCATGAGTATATCAGTCAGCTGCTTAAGTCTGTCCTTTTGACATGCAATCAAATCTAAAAATGACTTGCATTACATTAGAGTTTTCACATTGCTTGGTGAAAATGCCAAAGCCAGTGAAATACTTGGAAGAGATTTCACCTCTCTCTATCCCCCACCTAAGTCGCACCAGCTTCTTGTTTTCACCCAACAAACAGCTAACAATGGGCTTTTTCCTTTATCATCATTACTTTTTTGCATATCTTTCATTCATTATTCCATATCTCTCTACATCATTGTCTCTATCTCTCATTTCTCATTCCCGTGACTTTCAGTCTGAAGAAGGGTTTCGGCCCAAAACGTTGCCTATTTCCTTCACTCCATAGATGCTGCTGCACCCGCTGAGTTTCTCCAGCATTTTTGTGCACCACCCATTCCTTCTATCCAGAAATGCTGCCTGTCCCTCTGAGTTACTCCAGTTTTTGTGTCTATCGTCGAAATACTTGGAAGTGCATTCGTTGATGCAATGTTAAAAATGAAACGTGTAATTTAAGCACTGCAAGCCCCCATAATCAGTGATGCAATAATGACCAAATAAATTGTCAACTAATTGTTAAATGAGGAATAATCAATAATAAGTACAGCAAAGGGAACATAGCTGCTATTCTTTGACAATGTGACTTGGGATATTTGGCAACATGGGAGAGCAGGAATTGTTCAGTTTAAAGCCAAGTCCAGAAGATAGACACAAAATGCTGGAGTAACTGAGTGGGATGGGCAGCATCTCCCATGGATAGCAACTCTGATAACACAGCACCCTCTCAATCGGCCCCCTAGCAGAAGTGTCCACGTCGCGGGGCTGGAAACTGGAAGTATCCTGAGCTAATTCTGCTACCACCAACATCTATTACGACAAGTGATAGCTTTCACTGATTGTCGTCAGAAGCTTGCGTCCTATTCAGAAAGGACAATGACAGCCAGGTCAACATTGTAACAAGACATGAAAAGAAGAATCCAGTGCCACACACATATGATAGCCCAGGATATTTTGCTCATTTGAGACACAGCCAACACAACTAAGAACATAAGAAAGAGTTGAAGTAGGCCATTTGGCTTCTCACACCTGTTCTAACATTTTACCTCAGTCTGATTTCCCATGATTCACTTAATGTTCAAAAACGTTAATCTTTGCTTATAGCAAAGCAAGCACAACAACGTCACTACCTTCTTGGAAGGCTAAGTAAATTAAGCATATCTCCAATGACTTACCAATTTCTACAAATGCACCAGAGAGTACCCTATGCATTTCGTTGTCTACCTGTACTGTACACTGACAATGACAATTAAATTGAATCTGAATCTGAATCTATCCAGATGGATCACAGCTTGTGAATGCAATTGGTCTGCAAAGAGTGCAATATATTGCATGGAGATGTGATCACAGCCCAGTCCATCACTAAAACCTCCCATCCCCCCCTCCTCCCCTCCATTGACACTTCATGCTGCCTTGGAAAAACAGTCGACCAAATCAAGAACCATTCACAGCTCCATTGCTCCTTCTTCTACCCTTCCATCAGGCAGAAGATATAAAAATTTGAAAGCATGTGCTACCAGATTCAAGAACAGCTTGTTCGCTGCAGTTATTAGACACTTGAATGGATATTTCATAATCTGAGGATGTATTCCCGATATCCCAAGCTACCTCAATGAGGCCCTTGCACTATTTTATATGCACCTTCTTTGTACCTGTATCACTATGTTCTGCACTATTTCCCACAAATCCATTCATCTGCTTTGACCCCTTGGCAATAAGAACATCGGGAAATAGGAGTGGGACTTTGGTCCCTCAAGGCTGACACACACCAGGCCTAATTTATCTTGAGTACCAGTTCCTCATAGCACCCCATTCCCTGATCTTTCAAAATCTATGTAAATATTCAAAATGATTGAGACTCCACAACCTTCTGGGATACAAAAGATTGTTTTGGAAGATTGTTCCCGATGTTAGGGAAGTCCAGGACAAGGGGTCACAGCTTAAGGATAAGGGGGAAATCCTTTAAAACTGAGATGAGAAGAACTTTTTTCACACAGAGAGTGGTGAATCTCTGGAACTCTCTGCCACAGAGGGTAGTTGAGGCCAGTTCATTGGCTATATTTAAGAGGGAGTTAGATGTGGCACTTGTGGCTAAGGAGATCAGGGGGTATGGAGAGAAGGCAGGTACGGGATACTAAGTTGGATGATCAGCCATGATCATATTGAATGGCGGTGCAGGCTCGAAGGGCCGAATGGCCTACTCCTGCACCTAATTTCTATGTTTCTATGTTTCTATAAAACTCCAAAGACATCCTTAAATTTTAAATAATGAAGTCATGAGCACTTTTGCTTGAGAGAGCAAGGTTCAAATCCTACTCATGGCACACATCCATTAAATCATCTATTATGGAACACATCTATTAAACCAAGGTTTTGACACCTTATTATTAAAATGTGGTACCCCAAATTCCTATTTATTCTTAGAAAATCCTGTGTCTTCATTTGTGAAATCAGGGCTATGTTCTTTGAACCTGAAGTTGCTACATTCAAGGCTGTGTGTTGTTTCAGTTTCACATTCAATGACGTGAAAAAATCCATTACAACGAACCAAGTCACATTCGCACAAAAAGAAACGATTTCTATTCTCCAAACTGATAGAAAGGGGGGAAAAAAACCTACTAACCTGAGGAGAACCGCTTAGGAACAGTTTTGGTCTCCAAATCTGAGCAAGGACATTATTGCCATAGAGGAAGTGCAGAGAAGGTTCGCCAGACTGATTCCTGGGACTCGGCTTGTACTCGCTAGAATTAGAAGATTGAGGGGGGATCTTATAGAAACTTACAAAATTCTTAAGGGGTTGGACAGGCTAGATGCAGGAAGATTGTTCCCGATGTTGGGGAAGTCCAGAACAATGGGTCACAGTTTAAGGATAAGGGGGAAATCCTTTAAGACCGAGATGAGAAAAACACTTTTCACACAGAGAGTGGTGAATCTGTGGAACTCTCTGCCACAGAGGGTAGTTGAGGCCAGTTCCTTGGCTATATTTAAGAGGGTTAGATGTGGCCCTGGTGGCTAAAGGGATCAGGGGGTATGGAGAGAAGGCAGGGATGGAATACTGAGTTGGATGATCAGCCATGATCATATTGAATGGCGGTGCAGGCTCGAAGGGCCGAATGGCCTCTACTCCTGCACCTATTTTCTATGTTCCTATGTTTTCATTTGTGAAATCAGGGCTGTTAGGTTCTTCAACCTGAAGTTGCCACATAAGGCTGTGTGTTGTTTCAGTTTCACATTCAATGACGTGAAATAATCCATTACAACGAAACAAGTCACATTCGCACAAAAAGAAACGATTTTTTTATTCTCCGAACTGCTAGAGATGGGGGGAGAACCTACTAACCTGAGGAGAACCGCTTTGGAACTACAACTCCCGACATCCTCCGGGCGAAGCGGAAGGCACGGCGCACGCGCAAAGGTTTCGGGGAGGCGGTCACGTGGGCCGGAGCTCCGCCGCGCGCTCTGAGCTCGCGCGCGGGAGCGTTTTCAAATTAAAACGGATTCCCACCCGTGCGCGCGTGGGTTGGATCTTTGCGCGCGCGCGCGCACGTGACGGCGCGGGCGCGAGCCGGGCGGAAGTGAAGAGGCACACAAGAAGCAGAGCGCGAGCGGACAGTCAGTCAGTGGCGGAGAATTGAGTGGCCGGGGGGTGGATTCCGCAGATATATATATATATATATAATATAATATAATAATAACTAAAGGGTGGAAGAAGCAAAAAAAGAGGGAGATCAAAACTAAGAATTTTTTTTTGTGAACCCGTGTCCGCTGCTGCTGTTGTTTAGTTTAGTTTTTTTTTTTTGTTTGACGGCCAGTCAGTCGTCAGACACCTGGAGCAGCTGCTGCTCTCGGCTCGGACATGGTGGACTATCACGAAACCAACTCGCAGATGCAGCAGGGCAACCATGGCGACTACATGCAGCCCGAGGACGACTGGGACCGCGATCTGCTGCTCGACCCGGCCTGGGAGCGGCAACAGCGGAAGGTAAGGCAAGGCAAGGCCGGGCCCAGGACGGGTGGGTGGTTGGTTGGTTGGTTGGTTCGATCGTGGGGGTGGGGTAGGGCCCACGGACGGGGCAAGGTTCTCCCCGTGTACAAAGGTGGGCCGAAGTAATGGCACCAACTCTACACACGCTGCTGGAAATGATTTTCTTTCTCCTCCTAATGGGAAAGCTCCCGAGTTGTCCAGTTGTAAACGTCATCAGCTTTTTTTTTTGCCGGAGAGTGCATTAAATTCCTGCAGCTCCATAAATTCTAGGTGTGTACAGAACATAAAGCCATACACGCAACTACTTACTGTAGCTGCGTGACACGCCTTTTAACCCGAAGATCAAGATATTCGTGCAGTAACTTGCGTTATACACCGCTCGTGGAAATGACGACTTGGATTTTACAAACTCGTCTTGAATTTTTGAAGAATTGTCTGAAGAAGGGTCTCGACCCGAAACGTCACTTTTTTCTTTTCTCCAGCGGTGCTGCCTGCCCCGCTGAGTTACTCCAACATTTTGTGTCTATCTTTTTGAATTTTTGATTGTGGTTTAGTTTACTGTGGATAACTGGAGAATTGTGAGGTTTGAGTTCGAGTACCAACTGATCTCATTTCAAAACAATATGCTGTCGGCAATACACAGGATGTTATTAATTTCAAATATATTTGAATCTTCTGCATTACTTATGCATTTTAATGTATTGCTGTTTTAGTGATTCAGCCATGAAAAATAGTCCAGAATTAACACAAGACAAACTGGAAGGGGTAGATATTATTGTGGAAAAACTTATAATGTATTTAGACACAAAAAAACTGGAGTAACTAACTCAGCGGATCAGACAGCATCTCCGGGGAAAAGGAATAGGTGACGTTTGGGGTCGAGACCCTTCAGACTGTTGTAATTTTGTATACATTGTCTACAGCAGAACTCCAATCGACCTTCAGTTTTTTTTGTGAGCACACTACCTTACTCTGGGACATATGCAATACCCATCTGAGATTCTTGGTTGGTTTGTAGCCTTCCTCAGCCCTAGAACATATACGCCAGTGGCAATGCTAATTTAGCGTAGTGGTGAGAGTACCATTGGAACTTTGGGTGATTTCAAATTATCATTTAAGCTATTAATGTAGTGCACACTTAATTCTGTCACTGGAAAGCATTCCATGGTAATGCATTTTTAATGCACATTTAAATTTGGATTCTGTAAAGTGACCAATCCTTGGGAAATCTCTATCTATAACTGTTTGGATTAAAATCCGACACTTCCATAATGGAGCCATTTTCATTGGTGGGAAATGCATTTTTTCGTACTAGCTGTCAAGAGTTCAGGATCATTGATTCCAGGCACATGAGTAGGAATCCCAATATGACAAAGTCCTATTCATTTCAGAAATAATTTAAATTTAAAATTTTGTTTAAGAAGTTAATTTCAGCAGCGGTAATTATAATAATCTGGTTCAGGTCGTACTTCCGAGAGACAAAAAAGATGGGCAATAATTGCCAGTGTATGAACTGAATTAATAAAGCAAAAGCTATTGTAACATTGTTTTATCAATCCACTGTTAGAGCTTCTTATGTTAGGACAGTTTGAAATCAAGAAGTTAGTATTTCGACCCTCTTTAAAAGTAAAGGTGGACAAATCCCCAGGGTCTTTTGGGATCTATCCCTGCGATTGAGGGAAGTAAGAGAGGAAATTGCAGTGCCCTTGAAGATCTTTATATTCTCTCTAGTCTCAGATGAGGTCCTGGTGGACTGGAGAGTCGGGTTTTTTTTTCTTCTTTGAAATCATGACTGTTTGGTGAGGGTAGGGCAGTGAATATTGGCTGCATGGATTTTAGTAAGATACTTGCTAATGTCCCTCATGGTAGGCTGATCCAGTAAATTGAGATACGTGGGATTCGCTGTGACCTAGATGTTTGGATTCATATCTGCTTTGCCCAGTGAAGACAGGGTTGTGGTGAAAGGGTGTTATTCTGGCTGAATGTCTGTGATCAGTGGTGTTCTGCAGGGATCTGCACTTGGACCTCTGTTTGTAATATCTATGCTTTTATCATGCATGTAGATGGGCTGGTTAGTAGGTTTACAGATGACAACAAAATTGATGGAGATGCAGGCAATGAGGGAAGGCTGTCGAAAGATACGGCAGGATATAGATCAGTTACATGTATCAAAAATGTTACATGTATCAAACCTAGACTGGAATTGCATCCCACTCCTCATCAGAACTGCCCCCACCATCGACTCCTTTAAGTCACGATTCAAAACCTATTTCTACTCCCTAACGTTTTGAGCCCTTCTGAAAACAGTTTATGTATGTATTGTTGGGTCTGTCTACCCTTGTATGTATCAAATTAGTACCTGCACTGATGTGAAGCACTTTGGTCAACGTGAGTTGTTTTTAAATGTGCTATACAAATACATTTATTATTATTATTATTATTATTTTGACAAATGGAGTTTAATCAGCAAATGTGAGATGTTGCACTTTTTTAGTTGAATGCAAGAGGAAAGGCCCATGACAGCATTAGAGTGCAGAGGGATCTTGGGGTCCAAGTGCATAGCTCCCTGAAAGTGGCAGCGCAAGATAAAGGTGACTGGTATGCTTGCTTTCATAAGTCAGGCCATTTAGTGTAAGAGTCAGGAAGTATAGTTGCAGCTTTGGTTAACTTTGGGTAAGCTGCATTATAGGAAGAATGTGGAGTCTTTGGAGAGGATGCGGAGGTACCAGAATGTTGCTGGGGTTAGAGAGTATTAGCTATAAAGGGAGATTAGGTGAACTTGGATTGTTTACTCTGGAAGTTTAGAGTTTCGGGGAAGACCTATATAAGTATATAAAATTAAGAAGCATGGTTGAAAATATCATAGAATATAGATCATAGCATTAAGTTGACAGGCAAAGTTTAAAGGAGGTGTGCAGGCAAGTCTTTACAGAGAGTGGCTGCCAGGAGCAGTGATGGAGGCAAATACAATACTGGTATTTAACAAAATCAGCACATGGATAGTGAGGGATGTGGATCATATGCAGGCAAAGGACATTAGTTTAACTTGACATGTTCAACACACATTGAGACAAAGTGCCTTTTCCTGTACTGTCTGGTCCTGTTTTTCTTTTAATGTGGTGGGGGGTGGGGGAGGGGGTCTTTTGGAGCAATAGTTGCAGTAAAATGGGTAGCCTGTCCGCATTTTACATTTAAAGTACCTACTGAACCTAATTGTGGATTGACTTTGTCCTGTACTGATTGATATTTACCAGCATGAATGGAATGTTGGGTTGGTGAATTATCTGTTCCACTTATTCCAAGATTTGCCTGAATTAAAAAAAAAAAAAGTGTACAAACTTAGAATCTTCTTTAAAGCATGATGACATTTTTAACATTCTCTATTTGGAATTCAGAGCTTTAATTGATCTGCTCAAAGTCTAATTTGATGTGAAAAGAAAGTCTGCACAAGTTGATTCAAATGCAGGGCTAGCAAAGTTTGGAATGACTGCTTGTATTCATTTTTTTTAAAACTAGTTTGAGGTTTAGTAATTATAATCTTTTGTAAATCCAAAGTGCACTCTTTTTAACCAGTAGAGCTACATTCCAAGGTTTAATGCATATCTTTAATCTAGAGTTTTCTGATATGGCCCTCTAGTTTGCAATTGAAAGTATAAACTCAATCTGCCTGTAATTTTTTTCCATCTTTGTAAATGGTGGCCTGCAAGGTCTACTCTGGTTGCAACAAGAATTATGCATTAACCTGTGGGAGACAAGATATTTCTGCAGTGTCAAAGTATGGAAATAGACATTTGGTGGTGTGAGAAATTAAACCAGTTCTGAAAAAAAAATATCCTGCCTTTTAAATAATATAATCGTTTCCTGCAGTTTATTTCCCAAACTTTACTTAGCCAATCTGGGGAGTTTTTTTTTTTAATAAGGTTTAAAATATTACCATTAATTTGTTTGACATGCTGTAAAAGCTTAGATGAATAACTAGTGCATGGTAAACTAAGCCTCTGCTCTATGCCACTCGAGTAATTTGAGAAGTCATTCAGGTAATGGTCGGCTTTAAATTTTAAATGAACTGTTATTGCAAATTTAATGCTCACAGCAAAAATGGCAGTTTTCTAATTTTGCATATTTTTTTCAGGAGGTTGCATGCAACCTTGTGTTAGTTACTGAGACTTGGTATGATCAAGCTTTCTAGAGCTACATAATATATTGAGTCTATATGCAATCTTGGAAGTACTAGAAGTCTTTGTTTGCATTTGGACACCACTGCTACTTATGCTACTAAAAATAGATTTCTACATTGGTAACTGAGAATTTACCTAGATTTGAGGCTGAGGTCTTGTGGTGAAAATCGGTTACTTCATCTGTTTTAGGTTAGTGAAGATTTAATTTGGAAGTTGGACAAGTGTCGTTTTTTTCCACCTTGTAAGTCAATAGAATACTTTTTAAAAACAACTTGAGCTCAAACATATATTTGTAGGTAGACAAAAGTGCTGGAGAAACTCAGCGGGCAAGGCAGCATCTATGGAACGAAGGAATAGGTGACGTTTCGGGTCGAGACCCTTCTTCAGACTGACGTGGGGGTGGAGGGGCAGGAAGAAGAAAGGAAGAGACTGAGACAGCGGGCTGTGGGAGAGCTGGGGATGGGAAGGATGGAGAAAGCAAGAACCACCTGAGATGTCAAAGTTCATACCGCTGGGGTGTAAGCTACCTAAGAGAAATATGAGGTGTTGCTCCTCCAATTTACGGTGGGACTCACTCTGGCCATGGAGGAGGCTCAGGACAGAAAGGTCAGATTAGAAATAGGAGGGGGAGTTGAAGTGCTGAGCCACGGGGAGATCGGGTTCGTTAATGCGAACTGTGCTGAGGTGTTGGGCGAAGCGATCGCCAAGCCCCCTCCATCCCCACCTCACTCTGAAGGGTCACGACCGGAAAGGTCACCTATTCCATCGTTCCATAGGTGCTGTCTCGCCCGCTGAGTTTCTCCAGCATTTTTGTCTACCTTCGATTTTTCCAGCATCTGCAGTTCTTTCTTAATCATTTATATTCGTAGTTAGCTAAAACACCAAGCAAAGCCATAACTCTTTCAAACTTTCTATGTAACTGGCTTCATTAATTGTGTCATTTGGTTCCTGTTTCAAATGCAATTGGAGCAACATTTTAGTCATAACTTTACATCCTGCAGCCTTGCATATTGTGGGTGATTTGTATTTGGACTCAAATTAGTGGTGATAGTGAATGTTTTTCCATAATAATTTAAAATGTCTATATGCAACTAACCAATGCATATCTACTCTTGCATTAGGGAAGGTTTTGAGGCTGAAGTGTAAAATCTAAAACTATTCTTTCCATATTTTGTGGTTTCTTATCATTTGCTTGTGCAGTCCACCACACTGATAAGGTGCAAAGTGGGATGGGTCCGTTATTTCTTATCAGCTAACACCCTTGTAAGTCTGGTGACCAGCAACTGATGTCTATATGCAACCAAAATTGCCGATTTACAATCATTTTGCAAGTCCACGTAGAAATTGCATGATTTGCAACATTCTAATCATATTTTCCTCTTGGTCATCAGTTTTGTGGAACTGTTAGCTGATATGAAAATTGTCTTTTTTTTAAATTTTATTCTATGATGGTCAGCAGAGCACAGAACTTGAAAGTTGAAGAGTCAGTTCATTTTGATGTTAGGTTGGAGGAGCGGCTTGACGGGGCATGTGACCAGAGCATGCTGAATTGTTGGAATCTCTAAAACTGGGAATCTTGGTTTGAATTGTGTAGGAGATGATTTCCATTTCTATGTTCGTGTAGATAATCCATGTTTTTGCAGCAGATATTAGGGTGGGGATTACTGCAGATTGGTAGGCAATTGGCATAGTGCTGGAATTCAAATCTAGATCTTCATTACTTTAACTTTAACATAAATGATAATTGATCCTTGGAAGTGGTGATAAATTTGTTTTCTTTTGTCTTGTCTTTTGGGTATTTCTGTTGTGATGCTGTGATCTCTGAAGTTCTTGCTGATTTTTCAGATAACATGTAGCTTTTTAAACTGAGAATCAGGCGAGGACACTTGCCTCGAGGGCAGGGTTTTGATTGAAAAGTTTGAATTATTTGTCCAATATATGCTGGATGTCTAAAGAAATCTGATCTTGATTCAGAATGAAACCCTTTGTTTTTGGGATTCAGCATTGAAAAGTCCAGGCAATGCAGTTATCAGCTAGTTACTGGAACCACTGAGCTTTTCCTTCTACCACTTGTTTCTTTAAGTCACGGGTATTTTGATGGACCTTGGTCTTGGATGCCTTGCATCTTTCTTCCTTGGGCCATGTAGTTTCCAAATCAAGAATGCTTTGCAGTTTGGTTAATTAACTTCTGAATTCCTTGGCCATTCTTATTAAATTAGTCCTCTTGTTTTCTGGTAGAAAGCCGATCAGATGCTAATGATAGATCTTCTAAAGCTCCAGATTCTTGAGTTTGATTGAATTGTTGACCCAGTCTTAGCTGTTTTACTTTGATTCTTGCAATTCAGTAAATTGCATTTGAGTAAAGAAAATTGGTTACTTTAACTTTTATAATTTGAGTTGTGTGAACTTTTCGGAATCCTGTTTACTTTAGAGTTTGAGTACTCTAGCCTCATTTGGCTTGAGTTAGTCAGGTATAAAGAATGATTTGGCAGTACACCTTGAGCTTTGGTTCAAAGGTCTTTTCTTGATCCTTTTCTGAAAGGATGAGAATGCTTGGCTGCCTATTTAATACTTTGGAACAAAATAATAAAATGTTTTCTAGTACAGTATAATTTTATACTTTTTTTAAAAGGCACTTGGTGGGGCACAAACTGAAGAATTGCATCATTTAGGTTGCAATCTTGTTAGATTGCTTAATTCCATGGAACTGATTACAGCAATGTCTAACCAGCCTGCTGTCTTTGTACCATTGTAATCTTTGTAGCCAGATTCCTATTGCCCAACCCTTGCCTCCCTTAAGTACCTCTTTTAGAAAGAACATTGCAGGCATGGGACAGTTGAGTTGGTAACACTGCATATGTTGGTTAACTGAGCGTGAGGGTTAACTGGCCTCTGAAAATTGCCCTTAACGTGGGCTAGAAAGTGGGAAAGTGTAGAACTAGTGTAAACAGGTGATTGGTGGTTGGCATGGACTTGGTGGGCCTGTTTCCATGCTGTATCTTTTAATCATTGAACAAAGATACTTCAGAATTAGGGGAGAATGAAAGCTGCAGTAATGAGCGATACAATTACAATACGGGCAGTCCGTATCTAGGATGAGCTGAAGTCACTGTAGAAATAGATGCAATTATGACTTCTAAAGGATATTGGGACAAATATATTAAAAGGAAGGGTTTAAAGGGTTATGGGCTAAAAGCAGGCAAATAGTACTAGACCAGTCTGGCAACTTAGTCGGAAATGACATTGTGCTGTACAGTATTGACTTGTCTTTAATGACATTAAGGTCCAAAACTGAAAGTTGCCCAATATGTTGAGATGCATGGAATTGTGGATTTTATACAGATGCGGATTGAGAACTGGTTAAGGGCCAGGAAAATATTTGAATAAACTAGGCCTGCATTAAGTAAAGTTTAGAATGAGGTGATCTCATTGGAACATGCAAAATTCCCACAGGGCTTGGCAAAGATATTTTGTGTGGGTGAATTGCCTTGAATCGAGTTGGTCTTGCAATAAGAGGTAAACATTTAGGGTAGAGATGAGCACATTTTTACTTGGATTGTGATTCCTTTGACTCTGGGGCTATGAATGATTGGTCATTAAGTTGCTTCAATGGGCATTCTGGAATATAGCTACATTAAGTGGAAGATAAGTTTTAACCTGATAAATGAGATCGGGAATGAAGGGCCTGATGGCATAGTCCTGCTCCTGTTCTTTTGTTATGGTCAGAGTTTACTCTTGATCCAGAGGGACTGGTTAAGAGCAACTTTGAAACTTGTGAAATTGGTCCACCTGTATATGGGGTTGCTGTGATGTTTTATTGTAGGTAATTCCATGGCTATATGTTCTGTCCACTCTGTGCTAAGGTGGGGAGTTGAAGACAGGTGGTGACGTTGTGGCCTAGGATGTTCAACAAGTATCTATCTATGCTAATCCTATTAACTGTTAACAAGCACCTGACCCATAGCATGCATTGGTGATTTGAGTTTAACTAGATATTTCATTACTGTGAGGATGCTCACAAGAGGATGTGAGGAAAAACAATGTTGTTTGATTGTGAGAAGTGCAGTTATTTCACCATATTGCAGCTTAAATTAGTCTACAGTACTTTGATGTTTCTGTGTGACAAGACAATGCAGTAAAGAAACATTTTGAATTCCTCAATGTAGAATTTGGCTTCACAAACTAGTGCTAAAACTGCGTGTGATTTTAAAAGAAACTTTCAAATATGCCTTCAGGAAATTTAGAATAAATGCTTTAATTTTTTTTGTGCCTGCATTTCTAGCATAGATTAAAACCAATACATTTGCAGATCTGATATAAATGCAGGATTATCAAAATTGTTTAAATTATTGTTTCCCAACACTTGCATGTTGGCCAAAGTATTTGTCCTAGTGATTAACAACTGAGATGTTAGCGTGAATCTCAATCTGGAATGGTCACAGTGGAAGTGGTTATGTTAGTGGGATTGAAGAGGTTTTTTAGATGGGTATATGAATATGGAGAGAGATGGATCATGTGCAGGCAGAAATTATTAGTTTAATTTGGACATGGGCTGAAGGGCCTGTATCTGTTCTGTATTCTGTGACATGATGGAATTTGTATTTTCTGAATTATTTAACCTGTTCTGGTCATGGATTTTGGGCAAGGATTACACAGGTGTGTTTTTTTTTTTTGCACAATCGGGCCTAGCAGTTTGTCGGCCAGATGATACTTAACCAAGACTTATGAATGAAACATGAGGAAGCAGGAATAGGTTCTTCCACATTTATGATTATCTGATGCGGCAGGAGTATCCCGGGAAGCAGCACGTGGCCCCATCCACCCACTGAACATCCGCAACGCCAACCACCGGAACGCGCCCTGGTAGGCCTTCCAGGGGACTGTGGAGAAGCCAGGTGGCGAGACCTCCCTGGGTCGGAGGAGCCTCGGCGGCGGTGGTGATGGGAGACTTGGTGACAACGGGAGCCTCAGCGGTGGCAGCTTGGGCCTCAATTGCAACGGGTGCCTCGGCGGTGGCAGGAGCCTCCAGTGGTGTTGGAATGTGAGGGGGGAGGGGTCGGGGAAAACAACGGGGTCCCGGCATGGGGGGGGGAGACTGGTGATTGAGTGTCTGTCTTGTTTTCATTGTTACACTAGTAGCTTTGACAAAACTTAGATGTTTTACAATCAACTCTTTTTTTTTTTTTTTTTGGTTCTTGGTTCAGCTCTGTTCCTTTTAACTTAAAATGGCATTTACATTTTGCCATAAAGGTCAAAGCGGAAAACTGCATCCATTAATGGTCTTAATTGTAACGGATAATCTTTACTCCTGTCTCCATTTTCTCTTTCCTGCCAAAATATCCTGCCTTTGGACTTGAGTGCACTGTTTGTTTGCTTTTGAGATTATTATCATGGCATTGTTAAACTACAGGGTTTATCAAGATTAAATTGATCTTTATTCAATTTAAGGATGTTGGTTCGTAATATTTGGTTTTTAAAATGGAAAGCCAGAATTAAGTTGTATATTCTCCCTTACACTTTTCCTGGCACTGTGCCAGATTGATGCCAAGACACTAGTTATTATACTATGTGCCAAGCAGAAAATAATGCAAGCTGAGGAATACATCTTTATTTCTGAGACAAATGAAATGCATCATAGTTGAAAGCTAAAATATACACAAGATATCTCTGCCAAGACGTTGAAATGTTCCCTGCTACTCCAGTGCGGCCTGTCACCTTTTGTATGTACAACATCTTCTGAATTACAGCCAGAGGCACAGAGGAGCTATTAACAGAATTTCCCACTAAATGCCTCAAATTTTTCTCCCTTAATAGGCCATGTTTGCTGCTTAGCAGTAGTTACTCTGTTAGCATACAGACTTTCTGCGATCTTTACCACAGGGTATAAAGATTTTTCTTTCAGGATAGGGGAGGGGATATATTTTTTCCCATTATTTGATTGACTAATTTATAAAACATAGTTTGGGTTTATAGTCTTGGGTATCATTGGAAATCAGTTAAATTCTTTGAAGAATCTTGCTCTGGCTTGTTCAAAGGTTATGCAGAGCTAAATGGTATGCAGTCCATTATTTATTTGTTCCACGCTGAGTTGACATGCCTGTTTAATTTTAATCAAGCATTGGACAGTTCTCATAAAATGACTAAAATATACTATTTTTTAAATTACTGACTAGAGCAGGTCAGGACGGAATTATGGTATGCATTGACTTTTGTTTCATGAAACTGCAATTTGTAGCTGATGCCTAAGCCATAATTGTTGCACCCTATGTGACTAGTTTGCGTCACATAGGGAGCAATGAAATTCCTTGTTCACCTGAAGCTCAATTGATAAACAGAATAATAATTAATCCATTGGGAGATGTGGTGCAATGCAATGTAAAGTAGTGAAAACAATTAAAGTACAATAATGGTTTAAATGAATAAAGCAGAGTTTACTTTAGCAACACTTCTAGGAAGAGGCCGTGAAAAAAAGATGTTTGATTCAAATATCTGACAGCGGTGGGGAAGAAACTGTTTTCAAGTCTAGACACCTGAGCTTTCAAGCTCCTCAATCATCTCCCGAAGGCAGAAAGAAAAAGGAATGGGTTAAAACTATTAACTGGCATGGCATCAACAGTCTCAACTTTTCCACTCCCTTTACCTACTCTAACCCCCCCCCCCCCGCTGAATGTACAGCCCTCTGCTCACTCTGCAGCAACCCCAACATTATTATCAAGATAAAGACAAAGACGTCTGAGGAAGGATTTCGGACCGAAACGTTGCCTATTTCCTTCGCTCCATAGATGCTGCATCACCTGCTGAGTTTCTCTGGTACTTTTGTCTACCTTCGACCACACTGAGGCAAAACGCTACCCCTCTGACACCTACTTACCCTTGGACCATGACCCCACAGATGAGCAGCAGGCCATAATCTCAGACCATTTCTGATGTTATCACTTCCGGCTGTCTGCCCTCGACAGCCTCCAACCTTAATAGTTTTAACGAAGAAAAGGGAATGGCCAAAATGCAGTCACCCAGTCACTTTGATGCAACACACTGTGAAGAATGATTGGATGGAAGGAAACAATGTGCTTGTGGTGGACTTGGCTGTGTTCATCATTCTCTGCAGGTTCAGTCGATCAAGAGCAGATGTCATACGAGGCTGTATCCCGTCAAAATTCTTAGTATAGCGCATCTGTAAGTGTTTTTCAGACATTCCTCATGGGCATGCCAAATCTTCTCGGATGCCTAAGAAAGTAAGTATGATAATGTACTTTCTTGATCACTGCATCAGTGTGAAGGGGCCAGGTTAGATTATTGGTGATATGGATAGTTGGGTATTTGAAGCAGTTGACCATCTCCGCAGCAACTTGGTTGAAGAGGATGTGATTGTGTTCACCCTCTCGGTTCCTTGGGTCAACAACCAATTATTTTGTCTTGCTGACATTGCAGGGTTAGGTTGTTCTGACATGTACAAAATTCAAAATCTCTTTCCTGTACTTTGACTCATTGTTGATCCATCTGATGGCAGCATTATCATTGGCAGACACAAAGATAATTTTAACACAGAAAATTGGATTAATTCGGAGGGTTGGGCAACCTCTGTGGAGAAAATGGATTGGAGCTGTTTCAGATTCTTTGGACTCCCTAGTGAAGGATGTTGACCTGTAATATTGGCTATCCATTCCTTTCACAATGCTACCTGACCTGAGTTACTCCAACATTTTATTTTGCGCAGGATTCCAACATCTGCAGTTCCATATATCTCTTAAGATTGAAGAAGGGTCTCGACCAGTATCGTCACCTATACCCTTGCTCCATAGATGCTGCCTCACCCGCTGTGTTTCTCCAGCATTTTTGTTTACCTTCTCTTAAGATTGAGCTGTTTTTGTACTTGGCCACACAATTAAAGTTGTACTGGGAGTTGAAGATGGAGCTGAGCACAACGCTGAGAGGCATTAGATTTGAGGGTCAGAATGGAGGAAATTTTATTATCTGATTCCAACTGATTGAAGTTTGTCAGTCAGAAAGTCCAGAGGCCAGTTGCAGATAGAAGTCCCAAGTCCTAAACTAAAGTTTAGGGTTGAACTGATTTAGTATTGTGTTGAAGGCTGAGCTTTTACCAATCAATAGCATCCTGAATTTGCAGGACTTGCAGTCCCGGAGTTGGCTCAGTGGAAGTCGTCATCGATGATGACTGGGCATCAGTTTGTGCCGTCTCAAGCTATTTGACGACCAAATATAATTCTTTGAGTGCCACCTTGGTTGGAATGTGGGCTGCTGTCAAGAAGGTAGTGATGAATTTCCACAATAGGCAAAAGGGATGGCATTTTATGAACAAGTATTCAAAGTCAAGGGAGCAGAGTTTGGAGTTTCTCAACAGCGTACTACAAGGCATTAACCAAAAAACAGATGGCATAATCATTCACCCTGCTTATATCCGTATAATCCATGATGACTGGAGAAAACTTAGGACATATGTAGCAAGGTCAGGGGTGAGCCATCTTTCAGCGAAATAAAGTACACAGCAGTCCCTGTTTTCCATTTGAAACGTGAGCCTTGCTCCAAATTCTTCAAGTCCAACAGACACATTCTCCAGTGATAACACTGAGGAACTGGCAGTGGTGGTAACAGGTACAGAGATTCTGGCAGGTGAATTCCAATGCAAAATATGTATTTCCAGTAATGTCTGAAGTTTGGCATGATCTTGTATGATATCTGTTCTCTAAATGGAAGTAATTCTACAGCCTAGAATTTTCCAACATTTTAATTGGGAGAATACTGCTTGCATGTTAACCAATCTGAATTGAGCATGTGGTAAATGTGAACATGTGAATTAAACTGGTATACCTTTATGACCATTAAGAATAACTAGTGACCTCTGCCAAGATTTTGTAAGAATAGAACATAGCAGTAGTAAATCTTGAGCAGTTTCAACAGAAGGGTGTACAATGATCATTGTGAATAGTAAATATAAAATGATACCATTCCAAATTCCAAATTGTGTATCCCAAGACTGCATTAAAAGCTACACAACTTCACAATGCGTCTAGAAAATGGACCAAGAATAAATCTACACATTAAAAATTTGAATGTTTTTCCCCACTTCAGAAAGCTGCTTGTTACAGACACCTGAGTAGAATTTCATGTTTGTTGGGTCCTTTAAGAAAAAGGACAAGGTGTAAACAAAGATGATTGTTCTAATTTTTTTTTTCTTTCCCCCTCCCATCTCCTTTGTATTTGTAATAGAGCTGTATTCTTAATTCCTGTTTCCAATGCACCTTTTTAAACTAATAATGGTGTAAGTTAGGCATAGAAACTTGGATATTGGCTTTCTCCAAGGCTCAGCGAATAGCTAAATTCTGCAATCAATCTCGGTGTGCATTGGAAGTAGTGGATAACCAGTTGATATCAAACTTGGATGTCTGTTTTCCTAGGGTGGTGTTGGCAGATTGAATTTTTAAAAAGTAAAGAAGCTGACCTTTTCTTCTCTGGCTTGTTGCCAGACTGAGTAGCTTACCAACCGCTTTCAGGGTATATGCTGAATGGATTTTTTTTTCTGTCTTGAAGCATGAACAGCGGTACACATTTGATTTGAAACTTGTGCTGATAACTGATTGGAAAGTATGCTTCTAATCTGTAGCTTCCAGACAGTATGGACAAGAATCTGCACTATATTTAGAATTTGGTAACCCATCCACAATAACCTAAATTAACCTGGTTGTCAAGAGTCAAGAGTTTATTGTCATGTGTCCCTGATAGGACAATGAAATTCTAATGCACATGCACACATAAATAAATAAACAGATAAAGTGCAATAGGCTGTTATAGTTCAGAGTTTGTTAGAAGTTGTGTTTAATAGTCTGATGGCTGTGGGGAAGGAGCTGTTCCTGAACCTGGATGTTGCAGATTTCAGGCTCCTGTACCTTCTACCTGATGGCAGTGGAGAGATGAGTGTGTGGCCAGGATGGTGTGGGTCCTTCATGATACTGACAGCCTTTTTGAGGCAGCGACTGCGATAGATCCCCTCGGTGGTAGGAAGGTCAGAGCCGATGATGGACTGGGCAGTGTTTACAACTTTTTGCAGCCTTTTCCGCTCCTGGACGCTCAGGTTGCCGTACCAAGCCACGATGCAACCAGTCAGCATGCTCTCTTCTGTGCACCTGAAGAAGTTTGAGAGAGTCCTCCTTGACATACCGACTCTCCATAATCTTCTCGGGAAGTAGAGGCGCTGATGTGCTTTCTTTATGCTATTGTTCCTTTATGGTTTGTTTCTGAAGTTCAACTGGTTACTTTCAAAATTGCTATTGTATATTAATGTTGTTCAAACTAGACTTCAGCAACAGTTCCATAAACATTTGCAGCTTTTGATGATGTTCCTGGTCGGGTTACTCGTCAAGAACATCTTTCTTGCGATCTGTAGGATGGGGATGGTGGAATGTTCATGAGTACTACAAATTGCACCTGTAAATTCTTGATCTATATGTTTACAGAATAACAGGCCCCCAGCCCACTAAGTTTGTGCCAAACAAGGTGCATAATTAAACTAATCACTTCTGTCTGCATGTGATCCAAATTCCTCCATTCCCAGCATTTTCACATGCTTATCTAAAAGCAGCCTCAATGCCGCAATTGTATCGGCAGCATGTTCCATGCACGTACCGCTGTGCATAGAAAAAAAAAATTGCCCTGCGTATCTCCTTTAAATATTCACCCCCTACCTTAACGCTATAGTGGTTTGCAGCAATATTTATTTAGGACAATCTGTCTTGTTGAATACCTAATTGGTTTAACATATTTTTCATGCCGAGTGGTATTTAAAAAAACAAACTAGAGTGTTATAGTTACATGTTCCTTCCCCATCTGCATGTGAATGTTTTCAGAGGCAGCCTGTGGCATGTCATGAAAACATTTATTGCAGTTGATTTTTATTTTGTGGTTAAGATGCGCTTACCTTTGAACTCCTGTTCCATGACTAAGTTGATCTAAAAGTGCAGCAAGTTATGCTTATGCCATGTTCAGAATTATAAAATGCTAATTATAAACCATAGTTCAGATTCCTGCCTGAGCTTTGTGTTCAAAGGTGGGACTATAATCCACCATGATTGCTGTTGTCTACCATCACAGGTTTGAAACCGATTGCTATGAATGGGGCATCATTTCTAGAATAGAAAAAATAGTCAACAGCAAATATGGAAGAATATGCCTATTGTTAATGAAAGCCTTTACAGTGGTACAAGAGATTTGTTCTTGCCCAGTTCTGTGTGAAAAATGTTTTGTTGACTGCATTGACTGTACTTTGTAAGAAGACCAAAGGAAGTATTTTAAGAGCATGTCATTATTGAATGTTTTGAAATATGATATTCTTGAGCCTTGGATCTGTGTGGTTACCAAGAAATGGTTTTAGTGTGCCTGTCTGCGTTGCCTACGTGTGCATGACTTCTAAATGCCAGTCAATTAAATAAATGCATTGGATAATCAAATTTGAACATTTCTGCAGCTAATTGACAGTTTTGTTCTGTTAAAGACTCAATTCTGTATTAGAATAGATTATAATTTAGGGTAAAGGAACTGTTCAGAGTTAGCAGTATAGAAAGGAAAAAAGACCATTGGTGCAAATTTTGCAAACCAATAGAACTTTATTTTTTTGTACTTAAATAAAACATGGTATTTTGGTAGTTGGTATGATTTTTAGTATTTCAAGGGAGACTAAAAGCTGCATTAAGATGTTAATTTAAGCATTTGGGGAACTTTTGGGACCAAGGAGATAATCCCACAAAATGTGATTTATTTTAAATTTGGCTTCCATTCCTTCGTACGGCTGGGTATCATAGCGTTGATGTTATGCACTAGCCCCAATTAAGACTACTTAATTATCCTACGCACCCCCCTTAATGCACACTCTAGGTGCAGTCATGGTAAATATGGTGTTGTCCTCCAATAAAACAGTAGCTAATAGGTTTCTTGGAGACATAAGAGATGTAAATGCTGAAATCCTCAAAATAAAATAGAGAAACTCTGAGGAGCAGGCAGCATGTCATTTTGGGTTTGAACTCTTCCAATTTGGAGTAAAGAGGAGATTGTTGGTAGAAAGGTGATGGGGAAGGTCTTCTAATTTCCCCCTGCTCCCCAGTTCCTGTCTACCAGCTATCATTCCCTCTAGTTCTACATTTTGCTCCATATCTTCCACCTTTTGTCTTCTGTATTTATTACCCGCATCCTTGGTTATCCTCTACACCTTTCTCACCACATGACTGATCTGCTAATTAACTGCTCCTTATGTGGATCTCTTGCCCCAACCCTTCCCTTCACCGTTCCACCTTCTATCTCCCCCTCCTGACCCTTTTAATGGTTTAAGGTTTTGATCTTAGCTGGGTTATCCTACTTTATCCTGCTTGGATTTCTATTGTGCTTCTGAGCTCAAATTGCTTGCTTCCATCGTTTGCCAGTATGCAACAGGATACTGTCAATTTACGGCAAAGAAGAATTGGCAATGTATCCCTTCCCTCTGGCATTATACATTGCCTGCCATGCAATACAAGTAATGATATAAATGTACACTAGGGATTTGTTTCTGAAAACAATTTTTTTCTAAATCCAACAGTATGCCAAGCAGTAGTTCTTGGGTATTTTAGTGTGATGTTTCAAATGTAATAATAGGCTGGATGTAATGGGGGTGGGGGGTGCTTATTTTCCATTTTGTGTAGGCTGCAAACAACAAAACTTGATTGTTATCAATTAAGTATCATTTCAACTGTGAGCTTGTATTGGAGGAAATTGATAATTTGGAAGCATTGACGTTTAATAAACAATGTGATGAACAGATAATCCATTTCATATCATGTTGTATAAACACTGGACTGGACAACTTGCCAGCCCTTCTAAATTTTTCATGTCTGGTTATAATTCCACTAAACCAGCATATTTGGTGAGCACATTTCTTATCGTATCATTGCAATCGGGTGCCTGAGTAATGATTCCCACTAGGTTTAAGAAGGAACTGCAGATGCTGGAAAATCGAAGGTAGACTAAAATACTGGAGAAGCTCAGCGGGTGAGGCAGCATCTATGGGGCCAAGGAAATAGGCAACGTTTCGGGTCAAGACCCTTCAGACTGAAGAAGTCTTCCCATTACTTCTCCACCCTATCGTACTCATAAAAAATTGTTCCTTTTTCAAAGATGAAATTTTATTTTATAACCAAGGATTTTAAAAATGGCATTAAAAATCCATATTTTCCACAAAACTATTCAGCTGTTCATATTTTCCTACCTTGGGATTTTTATGTTGTTAGAGGAAGGAATGTACAGATGAGTAATATTGTTTGTACATATAATAATTCTATCTGATCTTTACTTTACTCAGTGTTTATTATGGGAGCGAGATCACTTGGAGATAGTGGTTATTTAAAGGAACCAGTACTGATAAACCTTTAGCGAATGAGGAATTTTTATTATTGAAATAACTCCACTAGTTTGTTTCCCTAATGTTTCCTGCTTGAGTCTTAATTTAGGAGTGGATTATTCTTCACCCAAGATCATAATTATAATATGCTGTACTTGTTTGAGAGCTCTTACTAAACCATATGCTCTGAGTTTTGAGGTAGCTGTAGTTATTTGCTATGTAACCACATAGCTGATCTAACCACATCAGATTTGTATTTATTTAAGCAGTGATGCTTGTCTAAGAATACATGAAAATTATTTAAACAATTTAAACTGGAATTGAATTTTACTCTAGTTCAATTCAAATGCAGAAATGCTAGGATTGTCATGGGTTATGTGAAGAATTTGTCATTTCTAAACAAAGGCAACAGTGACCTTCCCCAGAAAGATTTGTTTACATTATTGTATATAATCACTATTTTAACTTATTAGTAGCAACCTACCATATTTCAAACCTAATGTCCTTATGGCAGTGCTTCTGTAAAATGATTCTTGTAAAGTTGGGCCAACCTTAGTTTAATAAATGCTGCTGAGGTACTTTTTCATTTGCTTTGCTCGATGTCCGATGCCTGTTAATTGATTTGCAGCACTTGAGGCAAAGATTTAAGTCTAACTCTGACCACGTGCACGATAAAGCATTTTCTTTCCATTTTGGATTTAACTTGTAATTCAGTGGTTAAAAGGTTTCCTTGTCATGGTACAGTAAGCTATAGAGGCATTGCAGTACACTGTATTGAAGTTAGTGATCTGAAATGTGTGAGCAGCCTCCTAGTAATCCTGTTCAACCCCACTAGCCTCATAAAATGGCCACACAGCAGCTACTTCTGGTATGACACACCTAGCTTATGTAATACTCCGTTCAGAAACTGAGCAGCTTAACCTTATAAGGTAATCTTGTTGAAGCATTACCTGGGGGAGTGGCTTTTGTTGGGACAGCGTTATCTGCATTGCTGAATCTGAGTCGGCTGTGAAATCATACTACTGAAATGCGACTACATTTTATTCCATTCAAACTGTTCAGAGGTTCTACAAAGCAGGCATTGAAAATGGATGGTTGGACAAGACATTGATACGGGACAGTTTACAAGTACACATTGCGATGGAATTAATTATCTACCATCAACAAAATCTAGTTTTTACAAATACTTGTCAGTAAATGTACATACTTTGTGCATGTAGTCAGTTTGTATAATTAAGGAAAAAACTAGATAAGAAAGTGAATATTTTTTTGAGGCAGTGAAAAACCATTGAGCACTGGGTAATCATTTAATTGAAGATTTTTGACCCTCCCCATTTGACCTTGCTTGGTTTAACTGGAAGTCAAGCATGTGATTTCTTCTAGGCTAGCACAGTAGAAACAATGAATTTGGGAGCTGACTATTTGAATTTTAACCTGAGATTACTAGATGTTTTGTTTAAAAATATGGACTGAGCATTCTTGAAATGGATTGAGGGTGAGAGACTAGGTGTGAGAGGAATAGGATTATGGTCGCAGACACAATCTATCAAAGAAGTGGGGTACATAAGTGGATAGTTCTAGGAATTATCTTGAGAAATTAGACTGACGAAAGTCTCGACCCAAAACGTCGCCCATTCCTTCGCTCCATAGATGCTGCCTCACCCGCTGAGTTTATCCAGCATTTTTGTCTACCTAGGAATTATCTTGAAGTGTCAGGACTTGCACAAAGCCCCTTAATTAAATCTTTGAATACTGGAAGTGGTTTATTTGGGATTGGTAACCTGTTTCAAAGTTTAAATTGGGGAGAGATGAGGATGGAAAGAACTTTGCAGTTGGTTGAAGTGACATTCAAAGTAAACTATTTTCAATACACGAATGAGTGACGGGTAGACACAATGCTGGAGTAACTCAGCGGGACAGGAATTTTTTGAGAATCTTTTGAGAGCCTGAGTTATGCAAGTGGTCCATGCTTTCAATGATTTACTCTGAGCTTGCATGTCTGTTGGCAAAGAGGTGTGGCAGCAGTGTATTGGTCTTGCACATATGTGCAAGGCCCACCCCCTTCATCAATGGTTGTACTGCCAATTACTGGAAGTTTAGCCTCTCAATATGTGCAAATGCAAAAATCGTCTACATGCCATATACATATTTAATTTGTGTAAATCAATATCTGCCGTCCCTTCTACTTTTTCTCTATCTTTTTATATGATTAGTCTGTCTGGGTTGCTGGGGGGGAATTGACCATTCAGTAGCCTGCACTGTAGAGTAAATCATTGAAAACATGGACCACTTCCATAATTCAGGCTCTCAAAAAGCAGGCATTAAGGATGGAAATCCACCACCATGATAATTAGACTTTACTCAACTGACAAAGGATTTGAAGATCAAGACCTTAAGACCGCACAAAACCAATTATCCCACACTCATTGTGTAGGAAAGAACTGCAGATGCCGTTTTAAATCAAAGGTAGACAATGCTTGAGTAACTTAGCAGGACAGGCAGCATCTCTGGAGAGAAGGAATGGGTGACGTTTCAGGCCGAGACCCTTCTTCAGACTGAAGACTCCATTCCTTCTCTCCAGAGATGCTGCCTGTCCCACTGACTTACTGATGATCAAACTTTTTAATGCAAAGGTGATGGGCCAATACGTTCAAATAGCATGGAACTTGTATTTTAATATTCCAATTTTTGCATGTCCTTCCTTGCACAAAATTCTTGATTTTTTTTCATCTTGATATGCACTACTAAATACATGCATTTCAGTTCTATCTCTGTTGATTTGCCACAACGATTTCAAAAGCAGTTTTAAAATCTGACATTAGTGCAAAAGTGATCTGTATAAAGCTGATTTTTAAAATGTATGTTTGTAATCTAAAGTTATTTGAAGTTAAGTTATGGTCAATTGGACCATTATGACTACTCCCTTTGTTAGAACGATCCAAAGCTCATCTGTTGTGCCCCTACAGCTTTGCATTTTCCTCCATTTAACTTTGCTAACATTTTTGACTGCTTTTCTCTCCTTGTAGCAAACTACTCTAATACTTGTCCACATAGCGATTTCTTCATCCCTCTATCATTATTGGCAATGTTAATTTTGTGACTGAATGTCTCTTTGGAATCTTTAAGAGTCTAGTTTGTTTTGCGCTTCAGAATTGCACAATAAGTTTAATGATTGAATTCTCTGGATATTTTTCTTCCCAATTCAATCGATAACCCTATAAGTCGTAAATGTAAAGTGTAAATTGAGCAACTATTTGCCTTTGGCTGTGATTGTGGGGAGAGGGAGAGGGGTCATTTTCAGTGGGTCAAAAGCATTAATTGTTCCAGGCACACTTGCCATTTGTAAATGGGTTTTCCCCTTCAAGGATACCCTGCCATTTTCTTGGCTGGCCATTATAGACAAATCATGACAGGGCTTCACTTTAACTGTGAATGGAAACTGGCTTATTGCCAATAAAATTTCACAACTAATTTTCCATGCACAAGTTGACTGCTCTGTGAAACCTGTGGCTTCTTAAAAGCAGAGTTGCTAATTGCCTAATGACTACTGCTTAAAGGCAAGTCCAATGAGAGGTTCGCTTTGTATTAGTTCGAGAATGATAGTAACTACATACAGGCAATTCTAATAATTTTCAAGTTTAAGCATGAACTTCAAATGTGGTATTTGATTTGATGTTAGCTGAATTTATACATTTGTTATAAACTGTATAAATAGTTTCTGCTTGCCATCTTGAACATTATTTGCCTTTGTTGTCTTAAACTGAAAGGATATGTGTTATTCGTAAATTGTTTTGATCCTAGTAATTGGGTCGAATAAATAGTTTGTAGGTTGGGAAATGAATGATGGAAGGTTGCCTTGCCTGTTTTATCTTCTCCCTGCCTTGGGAACAAAATAATTGCAACTACAGTGCCCTCCGTAATGTTTGGGACAGTCCCATCATTTATTTATTTGCCTCTGTACTCCACAATTTGGGATTTGTAATAGAAAAATGCATGTGGTTAAAGTGCTCATTGTCAGATATCATTAAAGGCCATTTTCATACATTTTGGTTTCACCACGTAGAAATTACAGCTGTGTTTATACATAGTGTACCCCCCCCTCCCATTTCAAGGCACCGTATGTTTGGGACACATGGTTTCACAGGTGTTTGTAATTGCTCAGGTGTGTTTAAATGCCTCCTTAATGCAGGTATAAAAGAGCTCTCAGCACCTAGTCTTTCCTCCAGTCTTTCCATCACCTTTGGAAACTTTTATTGCTGTTTATCAACATGAGGACCAAAGTTGTGCTAATGAAAGTCAAAGAAGCCATTATGAGGCTGAGAAACGAGAATAAAACTGTTAGAAACATCAACCAAACCTTAGGCTTACCAACTGATACAACTGCTGATGATAGTAGCATAATGAATTCTGAAGTGTATAGACACATCCTATCTGCTCAAGATCGAACAAATGCATCAAAACTCACTGGCTGGCAGTTCATTCTACATCGAGACAATGATCTCAAATATACTGCTAAAGGAACAAATGAGTTTTTCAAAGCTAAAAAATGGTCAATTCTTGAGTGGCCAAGTCAATCACCCGATTTGAACTCATTGGGCATGTCTTTCATATGCTGAAGAAAAAACTGAAGGAGACTAGTCCCCAAAACAAGCATAAGCTAAAGATGGCTGCAATATAGGCCTGGCAGAGCATCACCAGAGAAGACACCCAGCAACTAGTGATGTCCATGAATCGCAGACTTCAAGCAGTCATTGCACGCAAAGGATATGCAACAAAATACTAAACGTGACCACTTTCATTTACATGACATTGCTGTGTCCCAAACATTATGGTGCCCTGTATAAGCATAGCGGTAATTTCTACATAGCGAAACCAAAATGTATAAAAATGGCCTTTATTAAAATCTGGTAATGTGCAATTTAACGTGATTTTTTTTTTCTCTATTACTAATCTCAAATTGTGGAGTACAGGGGCAAATAAGTAAATGATTGGACTTTGTTCCAAACACAATGGAGGGCATTGTATGCAGTCTCTGCATTTACTCCATGACTGAGCTATGCTGTGCTGCAGAGACCACGCACTGGGTGACTGCAGAGATTCCAAATGGCGTCTGAATGAGTAGACGTTTACCAACTCCAGCCTTGCTCCTCAGGATCTCATACTTTTATCTAGATCCATCAGTGCAGAGTTCTCATCTAATTCCTGCTTGCTGTAACCTCCCAGTAGGAATGGCCTGGCTATTGATAATGGCTTTGCAGCAGAAATCTTTTACAGGTCACTCTATGACCTTAATAAAATACTTGTTTCCGGACTTTTTCCAGGGCATCACAATTTACTTTTGTATTAAGGGGGGCATTAGTGAAGAATTCTTTCTCTTGTTAGGGGAGAATTATTTCCCTTGTTGGACTGCTAGCCACTACACTATAAATCATTCACTAAAGTCATTAAAGTATATGGAATGCCATTGCTGAATATTGTGGCTCTTGAAAACTGATTATGGTATGGGTGGTTGGTTTGTTTAAAACCGAATGCTGCACTCGATGCTCAAATTCAGTGAATGATCTCATCAGCCAAGAATGCTGTCACTGTAATTGTTATGATTGGAAGTCATGAAATGAACAAATTTGCCATGTAGTTAGCTGACTGCTGCATTGATGGAAAGCTTGTTGAGAAATCGCCACTAATTTAAAAGTGATAGTCTTTCATTAATTCTAGGTTGATCTTGCATTTAAAGTGAATATAAAACGGTGCACATGTTCAAGATGACTATCTCCTGTTGATTAGGAATGTGAAAATGACTTGATTTAACAAATACCATCAATTGTTTAAAGGCACTTAATGTGTTCTTTGCAATTGAGTTAGCTTCAGGACAATTCATTGTAAACATTTCATAATTTATGTTGAATTGTTGCATCGGCTCATAGTTACTACTGATTCTCTTATTGTCTCTCTAATCACTTGTTGCCATACAGGTTCCTTGGAGTAACTACAGAGAAAGAAGCTTTTGAAGATCAGTAAAAGAGTTTCTAGGTGTAAATGCACATTACTCCTCATTATGAAACCTCTGCAACTGGAATCCGCGTGATGAATAGGTCACTTCTAACTAATCCCATGTTTCTTTTGTCTACTTGCCATGCTTGGCAGCACAAATAACATTTTAGCTATGCAAAAAACTTTGAAGCTTTTCTGGAGTGGTTATCAACTTTTTTATGAACTTTGAGCCAGCATGTTGCCAGCCTTGATCTGTTTATCATTGATTCTCTTGAATTCAATGCCTTTTGTGTCCATCAGATCCCTTTTCTCTTCTCTCCTCCACTATATAGAATAACCATTTCCATTGTTCTCTAAAATTAAAGGCTGCAAGCTTGGGTACTCATAATGCTTGATTTGGCGCACAATCCATGACTATCTTTAAATATTATCTAACATGACTATCTTTAAATATTAGTTCTTTCCCTTTCCATATCATTCTGGAAGGCAAACATTTGTTCAAATATCTCTTTTCTCTCTCCAATTGGTGCTTGCCTTTTTGATGCCTGTTAAATAGCTACTGAGTAACAACTCTAAGTGTGACACATTTTTGCCTTTTGTGTTAGAACTGATTTCTGTCCATTAATCTGAACTACACAAATTGTCTTTGTTTACATTACTCGTGCTCTGTCTATTATTTGACATGCTTGATGTTTTCAGTAAAATATCTTAACATTCTGGATCTTCACATGATTGCAAAAAGGAGATGTTTAAACTTCCAACTTCAACATTTCTAGTTTTCCGACTTCATGCCTTCCCCTTTCCAACTTTTGTTTTCTGCTCAGCCTTTCACACTTGAAATTGTTCATTGGGATTTATTTCCATGAACAGACCTTTATGTTGGCCATTTGATGTGAGGTGGTGTGTGCTTGGAATGTGCTGCTGGTGGTGGTTGAGGCAAATACGATAGTGGCATTTGAGGGTCTTTTGGATAGGCCTTTGGATATGTAAGGAATGGAGGGATATGATTATGTGCCGGCAGATAGGAGTTGGACATCATGTTTGACACAGACGTTGGATTGAAGACCTTGTTCTGTGCTGTACTGTTCTATCTATCAAGATCAAAATAAAACTGCAGTCTGTCTGATTTTCACTAGTGTAGCTCTTTAAATTCATGATTTAATTTTAGGTTTCTCAGTGTGTCGTGCAACATCTGTGGAGGGAAATTTGTATTCTTGAAGGGTCAAAACCAGAAATGTTGTTTGTCTAATTCCCTCTACAGGTGTTGCCTGACACGCTGGGCTCTGTCAGCAGATTGTTTTCTGCTGTCTATTCTGCTATGTTTCTGGATCAAATCCAGACTTTTCTGTTTAGAGAGCCATTTTTCAGATTGAAGCAAAATGCTACTGATGCAGTGACATAAACCAGTGGCTTAATGTTATTTAAATTTTCCACCATATCTTTGAGTTCTTTATGAGCACTGAGTAAAGGATTGAATTCTAATTGGGTATTGTCGCACACTTTCACCAGTTGATTTCCAGAGTGTGAGGCATACTATTTACTTAATATTGCTGATTGGTTCTTTCCAACCCCTTCCCAGTCCCTAATCTTCAACACACTTCCTCCAATTTTCACACTGATCTCTGAACTTGCAACCTCTTTGTCCTTTACCAAACTTGGTGAACTTTAAAAAGCAAATTGGACATTTCTAATGTTTAAAGATATTTTTTAACATGTTCTCCGTTGTTTGCATTATATTAAGTTACTGCAGTTATAAAATGCAGTTATTAGTAAGTAGATTAATCTTTATCTTACCAACTTATGACAACTTTTGGGTTGGGCCATATTCATTTAATTGGAACTAGACACAAATAGCTGGAGTAACTCAGTGGGAAGGGCAGCATCTCTGGAGAGAAGGAATGGGTGATGTTTACAGGTTGAGGCCCTTCTTCAGACTTAATTTCATTGGCATTGTTCCGGATGGCTTACACAGTTGGTTCAGTTTTAAAATGGCAGCCCGGTAAAACTGAAATACTCTGGCTCAGGGCACATAAGTAGGAAAATTATGGACATGCTGATAAAAACATTACCTCAATTGTACAGTGGTTTGCAATTTTGATTCTTGTAACCGAGGAATGGGTAGGTCACAGCAGGGAGAGAGGATGGCTAGTTTATGATTTTCATGTGTATTGCTAAGCATTTCTTGCTGTTTTAGATGAAAGCTGGTCTTAATGAAAATCTGTTCAAAGGCATGGTTCTAGTTATAACCAATGTCGCCTCTTTAATTTTCTTGATTTGTGTAGGAAACTGGCAGAAGTTATTGTGTATAGTCCTGACCTGGTGATTGTATTGTATGCATTTGCTATCATCTTTTTATCAGCTAAATGCTATGTGTTTTGTGTGATTAGTACCGACCTGAAAGTGATTATCTCTGATTTTAGTTTGTAATTCCAGCCAGTTAAGTCGACCTCTGTGACACTGAGACTGTGTTGGATTAAAATTGTTTGCGAAAGTTATTGACCCAAATGAAAAATTGTGAAATCTGCAGACTCCCTAGTTAAATGGATTTATTTTATGTATTTGAATGGAGTTTCTCTGCCTTTGACTGCTATAAGTATAATAACTATTAAGTGGTAACTTGGGTAAAATGGCCATCAAAGTGAAAATATTTATGCTGTGTGATTTCTAGCATTGTGCTTTCTGAATACTTGCGACTGATTAAAAGTAATCATGTAATCACAATTATTATTTTGTCTGGTATTAAATAGATGGTGTCAATAGAACCTATAGTAGACCTGGTGTGGAGAATGCAAAATTTACCGCAACCTCAAAGTTCAAGCAGAATGGACCTGTTCCATTATTGCAGATGAATCCCATATACTGATCTTCGTGTGTAGAACCAAATTGCCATTTCCAGTATTGGTTTCTGATGTATGCTTGTTTAGTTTAGAGATAGAGCTCGGAATCACCCTTCGGCCCACCGGGTCTGCACCGATTAGCGATCCCCACACATTAACACGTACCTGCACACATTAGGGACAATTTACACTTATACCAAGTATAAAAACCAAGCCAATTGACCTACTAACCTGTGCGTCTTTGGACTGTGGGAGGAAACTGATCTCGGAGAAAACCCATGGGGAGAATGTACAAACTCTGTAGAGACAGCACCCGTAGTTGGGATTGAACCCAGGTCTCTGTAAGGCAGCAACTCTAACACTGCGCCACGGTCCCATCCCTAAAAAAAATCAGCGGAAAATCTGCTTTGTTATTTCACGTCTTAGTTGGGCAATTTTCCGAAAGATTCTTGTATTATGAAAAATCTGGAATGTGAAAACTGTTCTGGAGGAGTTGGGAGTGAAAAGTGAAGCGCTCTCCCTCAACTCCTTGTTCCACATTCCTTCCTACCAAACCACCATCCCTTCCCCAGGTTCATTCCCCTGTAACCACATATGTTTAGGTTTAAGTTTCTTATTGTCATGTCTACAGAGATCTAGTGGAAAGCTTTACTTTACATGCTATCCAAATAGATAAATAGAATCGAGTCAAATTCCAGTACAATAGATAAAGCAAAGGGAAAGACACAGGGTGCAACATGTAGTTCTCAGCATTGTAGCACATCACTTCCATAGATAAAGTTCTATATCCTCAATAGATGAAGGTGAATCTGACAGTTCCATGTAGTTTAGAGCTTATTTGAAGGTTGTAGTGTTTAAGACCCTGATGGTTGTTGGGAAGAAGCTGCTCTTGAATCTGTACATTAGCTTTTGGGCTCCTATACCACCCTTCCAATGGCAGGAATGAAATGAGAGATGGTGTAGCTCTCTGCTGCTAGTTGCCTTTTTGAGGCAGTGACTCCTGTGGATCCCTTCGATGGTGGGGAGGTCAATACCCGTGATGGACAGGCCACTGCTTTTGCAGCTCTTGATGTGACATTCTGTCCATCAACAAGACCAGGCGCAGGTTAGGCAACTGTTTCATTCCATGTCATTCCACGATATCCCTTACTGTGGCTTTACATTTCGCATCTCTTCTTGCCTTATCTTAAATTTGTTTGTCTCCTTTTATCCCTAACCTTTGTCCACACACCTGCCTACCAAAAAACAACCCTTGTCTGTATCCACCTATCACTGATTGGGCTTTGACCTGTACCTCCTCTCTTCCAGCATTTTCCCCTCGCTACAATCAGTCTGAAGGAGGGGTTTGATCTGAAACGTCACCTATCCATGTCCTCTAGAGGTGCTGCCTCCCTAGTATTGTGGTGTCAATCCTTTTTCCTTAATTACTAATTCATTCCAAGCCCCCTAAACATTAAGTTCAAGTGCAGTTGCAGTTCTAACTCCACAGTCTAGCCATTCCTGAAAAGAACAGACCTACTCAGCCCATTTCTTTTGATTCTCCTTTGGTCTTGTCCCACATGCATTTCTGCACCCATTTTTTAACTTTGATTCTCCAACTCTGGTTTTCAATGAATGCTTTCTAGTGCACCACAATTTAATGCAGCCATTGATTGTATTAGTTATGGAAATCCTCATTTGCTTCCTTCAAATCCTTTACCAAATTTTAAATCCTTAATCCATCTGGTCAACTTCTTGTATCTTCCTTCATTGGCTTGTTTGATTTCCCTGTCCTTTTAAATAGTTGTGAAACATTTTAAAAGTGCATTTGAGAATATATTTGCATTGTCTGCAATGTTTGTGTGCAACTTCACATCAATAAAGTAGTGGCGGGGTTGAATTGAACTGAGTGGACCATTATTCTCAAAGTTTTCTCATGTTTTGCTTCAGAATTGGCTTGCGATCTCAATTTTTTTTACACATTATATAAAGCCAGTTCCAGCTTTGTGTGATTGAATTTGTGGAATGCAAATTGGCTATAAATGTTTCTATGGTCTAGAGAATTTGAATCCAGGAAGTAGTGTGTGGGTTTTGAGGACAGAGAGCACATCTTGAAATTAAGGATGTTAAAAGAAAATAAGATTTAAAAGGGAATGGTGTGAAATAGTGAGATTTTACTTTGATTCTTATTGAAGGGAATGCAGACTTCCAGATTGAATCTGCAATTGAAGTTGAGTGGTTTGGAGTGTTGCTGTGAAATTACATTCTTTAAGTCTCTGCATGTATTGGTCCAGCCACACCCCTCGGGGAAGATGAATGGGCAAAGATCTTCCACCCTCTGCATATAAAACCTTCTCTATACGAAACTGACATCCCTTTTATCCTCAGACATCTTGACCGGGGGAAACTCCCTCTCTGCTTGTCAAGTGCTTTAAGAGCTTTGTAAACTTCAATGAAAGCTTCTTGTGGCCTTGGCTTTAGAGAATGCAAGTGTAATCTCCTTGATCTTTCCTCTTGCATTAAACGTAACATTATTGAAATCAATCTGAGTATTTGCTCGACCTTTTCCTTTGCGTGTATATCCTTTATGAGTAAGGAGACAAACTACACAATATTCTAGTGCAACAGTTGTAAAATAAAGACAGTTCTGCCATAATGTTAATTCCGTTCCTGAAACCATGTTATAGAAAATCAAGTTACAAAGACAATTGTCAATGGGGGGGGAAGGTGGCTAGAGGTTAGTTTCAGATTTGCAATTATATTTCATGCAGGATTGTCAAAAATAAGCCTGTTCGATAACAATATGTTTATTTTATTTACTGTCATCTACAAATACTAAAGGCTGTATGCAGGGGACTTGTAACTGTGGGCATTGCAATCTTGAGCTAACAGGAGCAAAACTCAGTTACATATAATAGAGTACATATACAGTTGCACAAGTGTCAATAGAAGTGATTGTCAATTTCAGTGGCCACACGCAGTTAAAGTTGCAGCTGTATTCTTAAGGGACAGGGGTTATATGATTACTGCAGAGAGAGGTTACATGGAAACAGGTTTTTTCTGATTCAAGGAACTGCAGATGTTGGTTAACAACAAATAGTGCTGGAATAACTCAGTGGGCCAGGCAGCTTCTCTGAACGACATGGGTAAGTGACATTTTGAGTTGGGACCTTTCTTTAGACTGGTCCTAAACCAAAACATAGCTTATCCATGTCCTCTAGCAACGCTGCCCAACCTGCTGAGTTGCTCCAGCAGTTTGTATTGTGCATAATGTCCAAGTGGTTCTCTAGTACCCAATCAAAATTGTTGTTCTAACCAATTTGGGCCTGCATTGTGCTCACTGTTCCCTAATTCATCACTCGTTGTGTCCAATTTGTTATGGAAATGCTTGTATAGCAGCACTTGCAAACTATAACTCTTTCCATCTGGAGGTGGTTGATATGGAATACTGCACTTCCTAGTATCCAGTTGTAAAATTTAAATTCATCTGGAAAAATCAGAATGAACACCAATGAATTGTTGCAAGGAGCATGTTTGTAAATGTCCTGCTGGGAAGCAACCTGTTATTATGAAATGGGCATTAAGACAACTATTAGTTTGAATCGCATCAACTGTAATTGTATTGAATGGCATGAACGGAGTTCCCACAAGTGGATCATAAAGACAAGATACAAGCCTTGCTCACATTGAAGTAATTAATAATATGAAATTATTGTGGATCGAAGAGCTTAAAGCAAGCCCTGAAAGTGAATGTTTCCAGGAAATAATCCACTTTCATATTTGGCAATTGGATGATAATTCTATATTATAGTCTGAATATGCATTTATTTTTCTTCCAGACTTTTACAGCGTGGTGCAACTCGCATTTGCGGAAGGCAGGAACACAGATTGAAGTAATTGAAGAAGATTTTAGAGATGGTCTGAAACTTATGTTGCTTTTGGAGGTGATATCAGGTGAGGGGATGCGAGCTCTTAAAACATTTGAATATATGAGAATCGTTTTCAGTTGAATGTATTTGATCAAGGTTAATAATGAATCTGTTTTTATTCTTGAGATAGTTTTGGATTTTCCTGTGCTTTATACGTATAATGTTTTAAACAGAAAGACAAATGTTTTTTAACACCCTTGTGACAACGACCTAAGCTACTTGGGGAAATTGACAAATATCAATACTAAACTAAGTACAAAATGATTTTAGTTTGAAGGATGTGAATATTTTGTTTTGATAAAATGTAACCACAATAAAGCAAGTAAGACTTGTTTTTGAATATAGCTGAGTGCATACAGCTTAGGTTTGTGGAATGATTTTTTTTTTGTCTAAATGATGTAAAGCCCTAACTTGCTAAACTATTACCACTTATGGCAAATTATTTTGTAGATATTCAAAAACTTGGCAACTTTTTAAAACAAAGCAGAATCAAAATAAATTGCACCGGAGTTCGCTTACTGTTTCCTAAACTTACAAAAGAGATAATTTGAGAATTCTTTGAATGTAATTTCTTTCCTCGTTCCAAAAAAATTTCTTCCTCCACTGCTATAATTTTTTTCCTATTCATCAGTTTAACTTGGCCCCGAGTATGACATTTGATAAATGCTGCCTTCTCTGTCAGGAGTTGGTTCCTTCCCTCTGGACTTTTGGGACAAGGTTGTAATGAGTTCTGGATTACAGTGATTCTAGCTAATTCTTAATTGAGTATCATTGTTTAAGTTATTGATAAGTGTACAATAGCAAAATAACCATTTTAAAGTGACATTTGATAAAGTTTTAAGGCAGCAATTGTTTGGTCTGGTTTTCGTCTCATGCTTTTTTTTTTAATGACGGGGCAGTTTTCCACGTTGTTTGGATAAATGAGAGCGGTGCTGTACTGATGCTAGTTGGATGGAGGCACTGCTAATTTAATTACTGCTGGGGTGTTTGCAACAATAGCTTTTACTGTGTACAGTATATGCAACTGTTTTTGATATAAAGTGAATCAGTTGGCTTTTATGATCATGGCAATATCAAGACGATCGATTGCCCATTTTAATATTCCTCAATTAATTATTTCCAACAATTGTAGCCTTTTCTTTGAGCTTGTACTCAGTCATATAACACAGAGTCAAGCTCTTTGGTCCAACTCGTCTATGTTGATCAAGATGCCCCATCTAAGCTAGTCCCATATCAGTATCAGTATATCTTTATTGTCATTTGACCCATATCCTCCAAACCTTTCCTATCCATGTAGCTGTGCAATGCTATTATACATGTCTCAGCTACCTCTGGCAGCTTGTTCCCTATACCCACCGATTCCGAGTGGAATTCCCCTTGGGTTTGTATTAAATCTTTGTATTAAATCTTTGTATTAAACATATGTCATTTTTTTGATTTCCCCTATCCCTGGTAAAATACTGTGCATTCACCCTATCCCCCTTGTGATTTTATATATTTTATAAGATCACCTGTGTGCTTCAACAAATAAAGCCCTAGCCTGTCCAACCTTCACCTCTCTGGTCATACACAAATGACCTCTTTGGTTTCTGAGGGGCCCTATTCTCTAGTTATGTGACAGACAGGAACGACAAGCTTTAAGCTGATCTCCATAAAATACAAATTTTGCTTTTGCGCAAGTGTGTATTTATCTCGTGGTTTGGGACTTTTTTCTAGAAACAAAGGTCGATTTTTTTTTTCCTATGCTTCAAGAGACAGCAAAAACAGGAATCTGTAGCAGGGTCACAACTTGAAATATGGACTATCTATGCTACATGTTCCACACAGTTCCTCTAGTAGTTTGTTTTATGCTCTTGATCCCTTGGCTTAATGACAATAGCAGAGCAAGATATATTCTGGACTGTGAAGTTTAGAGTATGATGGTTCTGCTGGTAGTCTGCAACACCATGTGTACATTTATTACCTGGATTTGTTTTGAATGTCCCATTGACTGCAATAGTAAAGCTACGTAATGGAGAGACGTACAGTCATGGCTGTATGTATCTGTTTTGGATAGACTGAGGCTTTTTGTCTTCTGTCACTGCTTGTTGCAGGCTGTCTACTATGTTTGCTTCAGGGCTTGATTCGATTTGGTGCCATCAAGCTATTCCTGGTAATGAGCATCTTTGAGCCTGCCAGAATCGTTCCCTGTTCTTTGTATATTATTCTCTACCTCTGACTAGTGTGTTTTACCGCTGGGACGAGACAGGATATTACATGGGGAGCATTGGAATCTGGAATTTTGGCACCAATGCAATGTTCTGAATATTACAGTGTGGGGCTATTTCTTGCCTCGTCTGTGGTACAGCTTGCTCAATACAGGCACGCACCCACATAATGTAATGTTGGGGATGAGGGATGGAATGTGTTTTTATTGAATTTCCAATGTATTTTTATACCAGTGTCTATGGAAAGGGGTCTGTATTCCCGTCCTATAGTTTGTGGCCTGCTGCAATGAAATGACCCATTAGATCATTTTCGAGGATACAATTAGTGTTGACCATAATCTTGTGCTGGAGGGGTTAACATGACAGACAAAGTGAGGGCAAACAAATTCCCTTCCTGGAGGACATCAGTGAAACAATGACATTATAGGATTTCATTATCTTTACGTTTCCATTATACTGTCTTTTTAATTAAGTTGTTATTTAATTAAATTGCCCATTTGCTTTGGGATTTGAATTTGCAGATCTCAACCTTTGGATGCAAACCTAATGTGAGCACAGTGGAATTGTAGGATTAAATGGCTGGGACAGGGAAAATCAAATTTTCTATAATTTATTAAGCATTTTGTTGATCTGCGCATGAGCGACAAGAACTATTTAAATTTTGCATGTTAAGTTTATTCCTTTCCTAAATTCTTACCATTGGCAATTGTGCCTGAAATCTTGTCATTTATTAGAAATCTAATTCAGCTTGTTAACTTTATTCAGTCTGAAGAAGGGTCTCGGGCCGAAATGTCACCCATTCCATCTCTCCAGAGATGCGGCCTGTCCCGCTGAGTTACTCCAACATTTTGTGTTTTTGATTCTTGGCCCTGTTTAGCTGATTTGATGCAAAAAAAAATGTTTGAAAAAACTAAAGAATGCAATTGACCAAACACTGCAGAAGTTTTGAAAGCTGGGACAGCTGAGGATATTTGGAACAATTGATTAAGCCATAGTAGTAAATATTTCAGTTTTGATTATTGGTTCATGTCCTGCTCCGAAGATGAGCATAAAAATCTAAGCTGACATTTCTTTGTAGGCTGAGTGAGCATGAATTATTAAATGGAGTCAATTATTAAGTAGAGGCTCTATCTTTCCTTCAGTTGGTTGTAAATAGTCCCACAGTGTGACTTTCAGTACTGGAGCCAATACTTTCAACTCTGCCTTTTATAGAAGAAAAAAAAGTCTAACTTTGGGAGCTTGCTGTGTATAAATTGGTTGTCTTATTTCATACGATACAATTATACTTAAATTACTGTGCCGATGAAATATTGTGGGATGACCTAGGTTTGAAGGAAGGCACTAGAAGCTTTGTAATCTTGTGGTTTACTCCTAGTCCTTGTTTTCACCGACCACTGCAGTAGCTGCTATATCTGTGGAACTTCTACTTCTGGGATAAATAAAGTTTCCAAATATCAATGGTATTAACATGTAATGCTTTTGTGTTCGGGTTTCACAAATATTATTTACCATTTTATTTATCTGCACCTGTAAATTGTCCTTAGTTGTTTAACTAAATTATCTGATTACTGGATGTTACTATTTTAATGCAAGTTTGCAGAATCTTGCAGAACTTTTGTAAGAACAATATTCAATCTTTCCCCAGGAGAGCGATTACCTAAACCAGAACGTGGAAAAATGAGGGTGCATAAAATAAATAATGTCAACAAGGCTTTGGACTTTATTGCGTCCAAAGGGGTGAAGCTAGTTTCCATTGGAGCAGAAGGTAAGAGAATTGTTTTCCGTCTACATAATATTGTATAAAGCTTCTGAAACCAAGTGGTGCGGAATTTGGGATTTTCAAACTTTCACGGAGATATGCCATTCCTTTCGATTAAAATTTGTTTTATGAGAACTGGACTTGGCAGCTTATCACAGGGTCTTTAAAATCATGTTGATGAAATTTGGTTTGTCGTGAACCAGTAAAACATGCTAAATAGTCTGAATAATTGTTCTTTGTGAAGCTTTTTTCTCTGCCTAGTTGCATATGGTTGTCTTGTTTTGGCATTTGGTTCCGCACTTTTAAATATTCCAAATGGCTAATCTTGATTAAGCCTGAAAAGTTGGTGAATTTAACTGTTGAAAGAAAGTTAATAAATATAGTAACAGATATATGACAACTCCCGGGTGCTGATGATAAATGTATAGCAGACCATATTTATTCCTCTTTGCTTGTATTGCAAGAATCCACTACAAAAACTCAGATGTAGCACATGGTTTGAATTTTCCAATGCCTGTAAATTCTATATAAATTATTTGAGGGAGGATGAATAGAAGTTTTACATAGCTTTTATATAGTTCAAGAATATTCTTTTGACATTGGTTTGGTGCATAATATATCTGTAATACCATAAGACAAACATTAATTATTGTCAAATGGTACGATAGAACATTAGAATGTATGTCGAAAGATTTGGAGGAAAGTTGAACATTAAACCAATGCTAGTTTGTCATTAAGCATTTTGCCCAAGTTCCTTTATGTACATCCCAGATGACTCCTACAAAAATTGCATAATAAGTGATTTAAAGTTATTGTAGGTAGACACAAGTAAATAAAGTTGCTTGTTGCAAGTAATGTGGCAATAGTTGGATTAAAGGTCTGAATCGTATTTTGAAATGTTTATTTTTGGCTAAAGCGTTATCTAATTTGCATCTCTGGGTGGTAGATAGGTTTTGAAAGACTGTTTCTTGGCCTCAATGGTATATCATTGTTGCTTGCAGTCAGTGAAATGCTACTATTTAAGTGAACGGGAACACAGTTGCTAATTTGCCCATAACAGCAAAAGATGTAATGATGGCTAAATGATCGCAATCATTTGGAATGAAGATAGTTGAGTTATATTGGTAAGAGGTATATTGGCCATTCTGCTCGGAGAAATGGCTTTTGATAGTGTCACCCAAAAGCAGTGAAGATCTTGCCCTAAAGGTGAAATCTCCAACAATGCAGTATTGTTTTATTCCCCTAAGCTGGGGAAAAGACTAGCAATCGACCAATCACTACCTGTCATGTTTTTTTAATGAACCTCTAAGGTACCCCCTAGGGGGGAAAAAAACCCCAGGCCACCAGCCTCTCCTTGTAATTCCTGGTACCGACCTCCAGTGCATGCACCTTTTGATCCTTCCTATAGCAGGGCAACCAGAACTCTATATAGTACTCCAAGTGTGACCATATCAACATATCATTCCAACTTCAGTACTCAAGATGCTGACCAAATGCCCTTGCCACCATGTCCACATGTGTCATTTTCATGCAAAGATGTTCCTGCACCCTTGGGTGTCTCTATTCTACAATACTCCCCAGCTCCCTACCATTTACCATGCAAGTTTTGCCCCAGTGAAGGAATTTTGCAAGAGGCACAAAATGCTGGAGTAACTGAGCAGGTCGGGCAGCATGTATGGGGAGCATGGATTGGTAATATTTCAGGTCGGGACCCTTCTTCAGACTGATTGCAAGAGGCATCTCATTCACCATGTCTATGTTATGCTTTCACATGGCCTGGTTCTTTAAGAAAAACAAAACCAACAGTGCAAAGTTTCTGAACACTAGTCTACTGTATGGAGGGAGCTCTGTTCAGTAAAGATAAAATATAGGAATTCAGTAGTAACTTTAAAACTCCTCCTTGTGGTTGAAGCCATGAAAGAACAAATTGAGACTTGGACTAATTATTAGGTTGAAGTTGCTGAGATCTATTGCAATGTCATGTATTCATTTTAGCTCAACCTATAAAGAAGATATCTTTATTCTTTTGGTTTATTTTTGTTCAAGATTAGCTGTGCAGTTTTTTCAAAAATATGAATGTTTCTTTGCAGAAATTGTGGATGGTAATGCTAAGATGACCCTAGGTATGATCTGGACAATCATCCTTCGTTTTGCTATTCAAGACATATCCGTTGAAGGTAAAAATATTTCGGTTCGGGACCATAAATACTGGTGACAAGCAGATTAGTCTGAATTCTTGTGTGCATTATGAGCAAAAATCCTTTTATGCTGTCAGTACTATGCTTGGTTTTTGAAGTGAAAATTAACCATGTCATATTCATAAACTTTATCATCTTGACTCGCAAATCTCATTGAGGTCTGCCACCTAGTAGGTTTTGGTACACCATACCTGCTAGGTATTGTCTCATTCATCCTGGACGGAGTTTAGTTTATAGATACAGTGCGGAAACGGGCCCTTCAGCCCACCGAGTCCGCACCAACCAGCGATCCCCGCACATTAACACCTATCATACACACAATAGGGACATTTTACACTTATACTAAGCCAATTAACCTATACGTCTTTGGAGTGTGGGAGGAAACTGAAGATCTCGGAGAAACCCACACGGTCACGGGGGAAGGTACAAACTCTGTAGAGACAGCACCCGTAGTCTGGATCGAACCCGGGTCTCTGGCGCTGTAAAGCAGCAACTCTACCGCTGAGCCACTGTGCCACCCTTAAATATTTCAAAAATCTTCTGGATTTGTGAATGTCAGAGCAACAACGTAGGAATGGAATATAATTTCTGTGTTCCCATTGGTAAATTACCAATTTTGAAAGGCTTGGCAAAATATCAGAATAATTGGTCATTCTTAAGGATGTGTTGTGCAGGGGAGTGGAAAGCTTCAATTGTGATCCTAGCCCGTGTAACTGCATAACTTGCTCATTTAGTGATGTTTGTGTTGCAGATTTAATAATCGCAAGTTTTAAATTATTGAAACAATGCTGGCAGCCATGTTAATTAATTTCGCTAGTCAGATAAAACATGCCGTTGGATACAAAATGGACATAACATTTTGTGTACTCAGTCCTAATTAAAGTTAGCGAGTGATTTTTGAACTGTTGCCAATTTGGGTTCTGTTAGGTGTAAGTAGCATTTTCATAGATGTTTTAAAAAACAGCAGGAAGCTGGATAGTTTTTGGTCAATTGTAATTTATGGATATCAATTTTTCCCAAATTTCGAGTAACACTCTAATTCTGAAGGATTACAACAATCCGTCGTTAAATATTAAACAACTTTTAATTCTTCTCTGGGTTGAGAGAGCTGGCAGCCTTTATCTTAGGATGACGTTTTGTGTCACTACAAGGCGGATGTGTTTCATATTAGGTGACACCTTGAAACTCTTTTGAAACATGATGCTGACAAAGCTATTATTGGTTTGGCAGCATGTAATTTAAAATGTTATGTGCCACATTCAAACTTGTAGGTATTTGGGTGTTTCCAACCACCAGTTTTGTTTTTGCTGATAGTTGCAAACCTAGATACTACATTTTACTTAATTTTAAGCACTCTGCTTTGTTGTTGTGCACTTTTTACTGTAGTTCAGCAGTTCTAATGGTTGTTTTTGCTCCTGAAATGCTTCAGAAACATCTGCCAAGGAGGGATTGCTGCTCTGGTGCCAGAGGAAGACTGCGCCATACAAGAATGTGAATGTGCAGAACTTCCACATCAGGTAATGTGTGCAGCATAATGAATCACTTATTCGCTTGGTGTGGGTGGAGGGGAGGGGGAAGGAAAGTGATCTCTTAAACTGGAGTGATAGATAAAAGCAGACTTGTAGCTAGCCTTTGTAGTCATCATATCTGTTACGTGAATCCTGTTATTAATGTTCATGCAAGCTCTGGATATTTTATACAGCTGCTGTTCATTTGAACGCTTGAGTGCCCTTAATTTTCACAATAGCAGCAAACCAGCATTTCTCTAAACTTTGCCTCCGAGGTGGGAGGTGTAAATTTCGATTGTAAAAGATTTGTTTTAAATGTATGCTATGATTGAATACACCTTAGTTACTGTTGGGTTCATTGGTATGCAACCACATATACATTCACACTTTGCACTTGTTTGTTCACTTTTTACAGCAGATATATCAATAATGACATTGTCACTTAGTTTGTGAACATTTTGTCCTCTTAATTGTTTGGTTAAAATTTTGCATAACTTGTGGTTGAATATTTTGAATTTATTGTGGCCACTGCAAATAATTAACATGGAAACAGATAATTGTACCTATTTTCAATAGTACCAAGTGGAGCAAGAATTTAATTCTATTAAACTAATGGGTTAGATCAAAAGAAATGCTGTACCAACTAAGTTTGTGAAAGTTTGCAATTTGGCACTGTGCTTATTCTTACAATATCCCGGCATCATCCTGTACATCTCTTTATGAGCTGGTTTTAGCCTCCCATTGTCGTTTGCATTTTCCTTTTAAGATGCCATGGTCTGCCATAAATGCTTCCTTGCGAGGGCAAATTCCATTGTCAAACTTATTTTAGATTTATGGGTCCCTCATTTTTGACTTCCCATCCAAAGGAAATGGTCTTTCCATATTACTGCTCTCACCTTTCACTGTTTTTAAAACGTATAATATAAAACCTATTTGGTTTCTCAACTCCACTGGAAAGTGTCCCAGTGCTTCAAATTTTAATACTTTGTAGTTTTATTCTAATACCATTTCGTATAACAGATTTATAGCTTTAAGATAATTTCTCATTTACAATATTGTTGCTCCCTGGGCCTTAATTTCTGAAGTAAAAATATAATTAACATTGTATAATAGAGCCTTTTTGTATTAGTTACCATTCATGCAGGTTTTTTTTTCAATTTTAATGTTGCCATAATTCTGTTAAACAAAAGTGTGTGCAATCTTGCTTCTCCAGGTATAAAATACCATTCTAATACAAATTTGGACTTTTGGCATGGCCTGTCAAGATATGAACTTATTGTAAAGTTTTATGATGTATACAAAGTTAATGCAGCCTTTCTGCAAGCATACTGAGGGAATTGGGCCATTTACATCAGAGCTGTTTTGGAAAGGATCTTCCCGTGGGAGGCAGCTCTACCATAAAAGGCTAACATTTCTGTACTTGTTCCTGTTAGCTTTCAATGGGCTCTTTAGATGTGTTAGTGCAGTGCGTTGACCCAGGAGTTAATTTCATGGGACAAGTATTTCCAGAAAATGTTGAACTTAATGGAATTGCACTTAAATTATAAATAGGTTTCTGCAGTGAATGTATTCATTGAATTTATTTTTCCTTCCCTTGCACCTCAAACTACTTCTGTGACTGTAATAGCTTTAACATATCCCAAAGTACTTTTTGTAATTGCTAATGCGGAACCTTTGTAGCTGTTCGATTGAAATAAATAATGCATCTCTCCCCTTGTCTCTCTTCCCCCTTCCATTGGATTCCATTTCTGATGTCCAGTTGGAAAGATGGTCTGGCGTTCAATGCTCTCATTCACAGACACAGACCAGAACTTATTGATTACGATAAGTTGAGGAAGGTATGTAACAAATTTTACATTTTGTTACTCTTTGCATATTTCTTTGGATATTAACTTGTGGGTGTGCTCATGCTGAAGGATGTGTAATTTACTGACTATTAATCTAGCGAGCCTGGACTCGACTCTGAAGTTTTAATTACAATTCTTGAATTTATAGAAAAGTCATGGTCACAAAACTAGACACAACATGCTGGAGTAACTCAGCGGGGCCGGCAGCATCTCTGGAGCGAAGGAATGGGTGAAGTTTCGGGTCGAGCTCCTTTTTCTGAATAGGTTCTGAACCTTCTTCTGAAGAAGGGTCTCGACTTAACGTCACCCTTTCCTTCTCTCCAGAGACGCTGCCTGCCCTGAGTTGTAAACCAGAATCTGCAGTTCTTTCTGACACCTGATCACAAAACTACCGGATTATCATAAAGACTTGTTGGTTCACTAATCCCTTTCAGAGGAGGAAATCTGCCATCCTTTTATATTAGGGATACTTTTACCAATAGTTAGTATGTTTATACTTGTGTTTGATGGAAAAAAACGTTTTTGGAGGTAGCAATTTTAATTTTAATGCTTACAAGGTATGTGTTTGACCTTTTGGTTCCTCTTTTCCTGACAGGATGATCCTCTGACTAACCTGAACAATGCTTTTGAAGTGGCAGAAAAATACTTAGATATACCCAAGATGTTGGACGCAGAAGGTGAGTTATTTTATTCTGTTAACGTTAATGGAAAGAAATATACTTGGTGTTCAGTTATGAATGTTTCATTTTAAGGTTGCTAATATAGATTAATTCTCTAGCACGCTTTGCATCTTTTTGTAAAAGTTCTAGCAAACTTTTCAATTCTGATTGCATAGAATCCCTTGTTCAGAAGTAGACTGAAGTTTTTACTGTAGAAATTGATAATGTTAATTCAGCATTGAAGGTTGACAAAATTGCTGGAGAAACTCAGTGGGTGCGGCAGCATCAATGGAGCAAAGGAAATGGGAAACGTTTTGTGCCAAAACCCTTCTTTAGACTTTCGGGCCAAAACCCTCCTTGCGATCAGTCTGAAGAAAGGTTTTGGCCCGAAACGTTGCCTATTTACTTCGCTCCATAGATGCTGCCGCACCCTCTGAGTTTCTCCAGCAATTTTGTCGACCTTTGATTTTCCAGTATCTGCAGTTCCTCCTTGAACAACAATTCAGCATTGACTGGTTATTGTCGGCAAGATTTTGTAGGTTGGCCTGAATATGTGATGCTCGAGATAGCCTATTCCAGTGACCATTAGGGAGAGTCAGAAAGGGCTAGTAGTGAATAGCGTGTTAAAATGTATTTGAGAACCTTGGCTACAGCAATGCAGGCAGAAATCTTTGCTGCACAAAGGGTGCTGGGCTTGTTATTACATGGAAATCCTCCTTTCAGTGTTCCCTCTAATGAGCTCCTTAAAATAATTCACATGTGAAGATCCGGGGGGGGGGGTGGGTGGGGATCCCAATAGACTTATCTCTAATTACTTGTAGAATAATTGTTTTTTTAGGTGAACTAATAATTCTGATGGTGCAAAAAATTACCAAGTGATTTGTTTAATTAAAAGTTACATTTAAAAGTAGCTTTATCTTAACATTAGATGTTTGACAACTGTAGATCAAGAGAAGGATGCAGCATTTACACCAACAGGTGGCCAGTGTAGGCTCAGTGGGCCATAAACTTAATTCCATATTTACATTTATGGTATTTGGATTTATTTAAAGATTTGAGAAAAATTCTGGCTCAGCAGCATTTTACTTGCAGTTATTAACATCCCACCTTGGGAAATGGCTTCCAATATGCCCCATGAGGACACCTATATCATCTGACTGTTAGCTGCCCCTATGATCTTGTCATTATTTCAGGGAATCCCAGGACAGCATCTCAATGAAAGGTGGGGCCTGCAACATGGGAGATGCACTGGTGGCACAACTTGGCACTACCTGCCATGTGCTGCCTTTGTGGTGGTGGGGGAGGGTACTTTACAAAATACTATACGGATTTTAAATGCAATACAGTTACTTAAGGAGTGAAAACCTGATTGTTTTGAGTTGCACAATTGAGTGAAGTGTATTTTACAACTAAGATCTGTTAATGATGTGGAGTTTTTTTTGCTATTTGTCTCAAAGAATGCACATCCGGAAATATATGGTTTGGGTGTCCTTTAACTCCAACGCTATCTGTAGAACAGGTCAACTCCCAACGTATAACAAACCTTTAATGAGATTAAGCTATTGTTGCTCGGCTTTGCAGGAAGTGCTTAAATCCAACTTCAGTAAACTATGAACATTAGTGTAGGAAATGAATGCCATTAGGGAATGATGATGCAGATGCTTCCTTGCCAAGTGCAAAGCTAACATGTGTTGATGCAATCATCATGCGAGAAGGTTATACTTTGTTCTTAGTGGATGTAACAGTAATGTTGTAGCAAGAAAATCTTATTTGGCTGGTGAGTAGTTGTTTTCCAGTTTGTTTGTGGTATATATCTATTCCTACAGCCAAGTAAATCCAGTAGTAGTTGAAATTAATTTTGTTTTTATGCTAACTTGGCAGAAAGGGTTCAACCTAGTTTGGAAAAGAAAATGGATTCAATTGCTCCACTAATAGTCAATGGTTTTCATGAGGACACAGATGATGGGCAAGGATGAGATTTCCATGTGTGTACGCCTGACAGATAAGGATGAGAATTGGCTTGCACTTGCATTGAAGGAATTTAAGAAGGAACTCCAGATGCTGGAAAATCGAAGGTAGACAAAAGTGCTGGAGAAACTCAGCGGGTGCATCAGCATCTATGGAGCAAAGGAAATAGGCAACATTTCGGGCCGAAACGTTGCCTATTTCCTTCGCTCCATAAATGCTGCTGCACCCGCTGCTGAGTTTCTCCAGCACTTTTGTCTACCTTGCATTGAAGGAGGTTGAAGTTGCATTTGATCTCGTGCAAATCGACATTTTGAGGTACCCCTTTTCTGGATGGGATATCTGATTTTTAAGGGGCAACTAACTGTTATACGGGCTTGAAGCAGTAATTTACACTTGACATTGCTATAGCTACCTCATGGGGCACAGACAGTACTCCTGAGGGTTTTGTGTTAATTGACATTTTTAGTGGAAGAATAAAGCACTGAAAAGCACAGCACAGAAACAGGCCCCATCTACCCACAATGCCCATGCCCAACTTGATGTTAAGATAAAATAAAAATCTAATTTGCCTGCACATGATCCCTATCCCTCCATTTGGTCACATCTACCTATCCAAAAATGTCTTAAATGTACCTATTGCATCTGCCTCCAGTAACACCCTGGCAGTGCATTCCAGGCATCCGCCACTCTGTTTATGTAAAAAAAAACCAAAAAAAACTTGCCCCCCCCACATCTCCTTTAAACCGTGCCCCTTTCACTTAAAAATTATGCCCTCTAGTCTGTGACATTTCCACTCTAGGATAAAGGCTCTGACTGTCTACCCTATCTATGCCTTTCATAATTTTACATACATAATTAGGTAGTTATTGTATTGAATACAAGGGTGTTGAGCGTAGTATTATTTTAGACTTCCTTCATAATGTTCTGTTATCCCAACATCTTGCAATTTCAAACCACATTTCCTGTTTTGGTTTTTAAAATCTTTCATCTATATTGCCAAAGTAACGAATATTTTACTTGCAGCAAAGGATCCCAATCTTTTGTCAGTGAAATTGCAACGAGTGTTCACTGGGGCATGAATGAGCCAAGTACATAATTTGAATATTTCCATAACATGACAACATTTGCGAATGCAATCACATTAGGGCATTAGTAGCCATCTGTCTGAGGCAAACAAATGTCTTGAGACCCAAGATTGAGACCGATGAATACAAATAAAAATTAAATTTGGGTGGAAAGGCCTGAAGGGTAGTGTTCTTGGGGCTGTTTGCTGTCGTTCAGTGGAATTGATGTTCTAATGTGTTTGATTATTCTCATTTGATTTTGTGATGCAATTCATTTGTTTCACCCCTGTAATATCCGATCACCAGATTAGCAAATAATGCATGTTAATTTCCACACTTTTTTCAGTTTGTATATTTGGCAAGACTGCTGAAATGTGTTTCTAGATGATTCCGTTCAAAACTTGGGAGTGCTGGTTTTATGTAGACCTGAAAATCCAACAGAAACCTGGTAATCTGATGTTAAAGCAATGATTGAAGCTGCAGGTGTGGCCACATCTGTGGAAAGGCAGTCAACACTTCTTTGTTAGAATTGGGACAGAGCAAGCAAGAGAAGTAGCAGAGAAGGTGGAAACTTAGCCTCGACCTTTTAGAGGTTCTCCATTTATCATTTCCGTCCCTTCCCCACTTGTCTTCAACTTAACAATAAACAGTTTTTTCCGCTTACATAGTTCTGGCAAAGGTCTGTGACCTGAAATGTGTGTTTAGTACTTACATTTTTTTTTTAAACCTCCAACCGATGTTTAATTGGATACTGATTTTTAATTGGATACATTTAACAGTTTACTATTGATATGCATCAGCAGATTTACTTGATTGTACTAAATACTGTGCACCAGCGTTATTCACGTATTTTATTTGGACTGATTTTGTAGCCAGAATCTATACTTCTGGAGGCTTTGCAGGATAGAATAAACAAACCTTGTTTAATGAAGATTTCCATTTAAATTTCTGTAGAAATGGCTGAAGAAGGCAAATTGGCACACTTTAGTCCGGTCTTTTGCACAGTATTTACTGACGACCATAATATTAATCATTGACCTTTAGTGTGTGTTCTGAAATATTAATGTCAATCAATTTCTGGTTAGGGATCTAATTTTTCCCATGGATGGTTATGTTTGAGTATCTGACTCATGGTGATTACTTTTTCTGATGGTGAGAAACAGCTATTATAACTCGTGTGCAGCTCCAATGGATTTGCGGTAGAAAGTTGTAAGTGTGCTGCACCGCTTTGCTTTTTGAACTTAAGTTAACTGTCTTAATGACAACATTGTACATTTGGGTTTGATTGGTCCATGGATATAAGCACAAGTATTTAATGATAAAGATTGGGATGTTGATTAGAAGCTTCTAATATTTTTGTTTACCCGCAGACATTGTGAATACAGCCCGTCCTGATGAGAAGGCTATAATGACCTATGTCTCCTGCTTCTACCATGCCTTTTCAGGAGCACAGAAGGTACCATGTCATCAAGGATCCACTTCTTGCTGCAGCACTGATCTTATGCTTCTCTTTCAGCTGTCCTTCAGATTTTTATTTTCTTTGTTCTAGGCATGATGCTGCACCTCTGCTCTTGCATACCGTACGATAAGAGTACTTGTTTTTCTGCTTATGGCATGATGCGACCTTACTCTGCTAACTTTCTTTCTGCACAGATATTGTAGGCACTCTCAGGCCAGATGAAAAGGCTATAATGACTTACGTTTCATGCTACTACCATGCCTTCTCAGGTGCTCAAAAGGTGAGCTCTTGACTCATGCAAACATTCTATCCTCTTGTGTGCTTTTGGTCTTCTGTGTGGTGCTTACCTCTTGTAGGGTGGTGAACGTTCTAGATCCATTTGTATAATGTGCACAGGCACTTTCTGTAGGATAATGAGTGTCATTTTTTTAAAGGTACATAGTGTGTGCATATATATTATATATTCAAAATAAGCATGCTCTTGTCATATGCAAATGAACTACCCTGAATCCATAATATTTGATTCTGAACAAGGCCCTTGGACTACCTCTGGTCAATCCTTGTTCTCTGTTCCCACTTACTATACCCCTTCCCTTTGTGCAGCAATACATCTGAATTTAGTGATATTGTCTGCATATCCTTCCGAGCAACTATACTGTTCTGTTGAAATCTACTTTTGCTACTAATTTCAAAACTTCGTTTAAAGTCCCAGTATTAGAATTTTCATCATATATTTGGATGTCTGGAAATGTATTATTTTCGCATGTTCAGGATTAAAATTCCCAATAATGCCAGAAAACTAAAGTTGTGAAGAGGACATTTTATGACCTAAAACACCAAAATGCTAAATGTCTCCTTTGTTAGAAAGGTGGAATGTTAGGGGGAGAAGAATTCTAGCATTGTGCTATGTCTAGTCTTCACACCATTTGTCGTTTGGGTCTTATCTCAGTAATGACAAGGGTGGTTAGGTCCATAGTAAATATAAATATGTATAAAAGTGGTCTTATTTATTTGCTGGCCTTCAATGTAATTCTGCAAACTGACATTGTCAGGTTGATTAGCGACAATTTGAAGAGAAAATGATGCAAAGTCAAAGTTTTAAACCTAATCTATAATCCATAAAACAACCCCCGAAAAATTACACTAAATGTACAGTGCAATTTGCATACATTTAATATTCCTTTATTATAAAATAACCTCATGAACTTGTTCTCAACTGTCAACCATTGCTGTCTCTTTTTTTCCCCTCTTATGTAGACCATTTGTTTCCATCAATGGTGACCAGCTCTCATCTGCATTTGTTCTGCCAATGTATATTTTTTGCTGTGTAACAGGTATAAAAGCCTCCCTTTCCTGTTGTCTCTTGGCAATGAATGGTTTGCCACTGACACTGTTTGTGCTTTTTGGAGCAATATGCTTTCTCTCACACATCACTTCATCGTCACTCTCTTAACTTGGTAATTTAAAGGTTGTGATATAGTTTGCTGCATGTATCAGTGCGAACAGGTGTACAATGAAAGACTTTTTCTTCCTTTAGTGATTCTTTACTAATTCATTCTGCAAAAGTGAGTTGACAAAGCAGTCAATCCGTTGAATGTAGATGAAGGCACTGGCACTTGGAAGCCGAATCCTTGGGGCAAGGGTACATGCTTCGGTGTGGCACACTAGCTTGCTTTCACATTCTTTGCAAATCCCATACAGTACAGATGGATTACAAAATTGCTTGAAATAGAATACTAATAGGCATTTTTTAAAGTTGAGTGCTGCATCAGCATGCTGCCATGTTGCTCGTGTTAGTTTGAGGTGGGTCAGGTGAGTGGCATTTCTGCACTAATCTGGTTGTAGTGATGCATGCTTATATTTCTGACCAAAACCCACAATTGCCAGTCTTTGTCCTTAAGGGGGGGGGGGGGGGGAGAGGATAAAGCCTTTTGGGGAGACTCAGATCTTTAGATAAATCTAAACTTTGTTTACTTACTTGCATTTCAAATCACCCATTTTGTCTCTTGAACCAATCTTTGCTTAAATGACACTCATTTGTGAAGCTTAATCTAAGCTGGATATATTGTGAACATCATGACCTGCAGAGTGGCAATTTTATTTGAGATGTTTGCTCTTGGAATTGAAAGGTAATTTTAAAAACTTTAATAATGACATTTTAATATTGTGCCAAAACAATCCCATAAATCTGCCTGAACTTTGCATAACTTTTTCCATAACATTTTAAGTGCTGCAATTTCTAACCATGTATTTGTTCCCAATAGGCGGAGACTGCGGCCAATAGGATCTGCAAAGTTCTGGCAGTTAATCAAGAGAATGAACACCTTATGGAAGATTATGAAAAGTTGGCGAGTGATGTATGTATTTTGCACGAGTGCAGTAAATTTTTTAAATTGCTGAATGACTTGCAGTGAGTATAGTCTAGAAGAATCGGTAGACACAAAATGCAGGAGCAACTCAGCGGGACAGGCAGCATCTCTGGGGAGAAGGAATGGGTGATGCTTCGGGTTGATACCCTTCCGTCTAAAAGAATGCATTTGTTTAAAAACTATTACAATTTGTGGATGGTCATCAAACCGAAAACAAATGTGAGTAGCCAGTAGTCTTAAATTTCTTAACAATAACTGAACACATCTGTGGATTAGTTTTGGGGTTTGTTCCATCAAAAGGCTTTTTGCAAATCAGCCGATTATTATACTTTGGCATGATCATCAAACTGTTTGGCCAGATAGCTCATTTGTGCGATGGATTTGTGGAACAATAAGACAGCTGAACTGTCATTTTGGCTGATCATCATTCGTGCCTGTTCAGAATTACTGAGCTCCACATTCTACAAGGGATGATGCCCATTTTGGATTCTATGACTTTGTTGATGTTTAGTTCCCAGTTTATCTCATTACCATTAGAAGGTGCTTATTCAGGAAAAAATGACCGATGAATGTACAATTTTACAGATATATTTGTAGAGATCTTTAATTAAATGTGCAGGGAAGGAGATGGAAGTTCATTCATGATTTTGTTCTACATGCGACTAATGTGGTTGACTTTTAAATGCTCCTTAAATGACTTATGGCACTTTGTTCAGAGAAAATTGGGGATGAGTTGTAAATGCTGGCCTTGGCAGTGACACACCTTGAAGAATCAATGGATTTAAACAATGTATAAATATAATAAACTCTCTTGCAAATTCTAGGAAGATATAATTCAATGGTGAGGACATCCTGGAGCTCTAAGTTCCATTAGGATTATAGAGGACAATGTCATGCCCCCTAACAATTTCTGATTTGTAAATGGTAATAACCTTTACAACCTGTATATTCGTGAGAAATGCTTGTAAAATTGTATTTCACGTTTCCTAGAATTGGGGGTTCCAATAATTTAGGGAATAACAAATGTATTTAAATTCTGGAAATTGAACAGTATTAAAACCGCAATCCTGAGGTTTTGTATTTTGACAAATTTCCGTTGGTCCATTTATCCTTCATGGGCTGCTCTTGCTGGCAAAGCCAACATTTATTAGTCTAATAGTCCTTGAACTGAGTGACTAGGTGTCCATTTCAGAGGGTTTTTAAAAGTTAATCCAAGTGAGGCACATGTGCCAATCCAGCTCAGGATAGTAGATTTTCTTCCCTTGAAGGAATTTTATTTAAAGAAAGTGTTGTCATTTATTGGTAGTTTCATAATTGCCATTACTGATGCTAATTTCTTTTTCAATTCTGTTTGAGTGTATTTAAATTCCCGAGCTACTGTGAGATTTGAGATCAACATTTAATTTGTTGTCCTGTAACAACTGGTTCTTATCCTAATAAAAAATGGCCACTGTTTTGGAATTATAACAGTGCTACCTTAAGAACCAGTTGCTACAAGACTACAAACCAAATATTTAGCTCGAATCTCTCATTGGTGTTGCAATTTAAAAAAAACTTAAAATATATATTTTAGATGTTTCTTTAAATGAGGCTAAATAGGCCAAGGAGGTGTGGTGACATGCTGACTAACATGTGACATGTACTGGGGGAAGTGAATAGCAGTCATCACAGTGTTTGCTGTTTAAAATCGGTGTTAATTTTGGTGCAATTTTGGTACTGTGGGTAAATATTGTAGGGAATTTTAGTAAACAATGAAGTATGTGCCTTTTCAATAGATTTCTTGCTCTCAAAAGCATTTCTAAGCTTTAAAAAAATTGTGATCACCTTTTGTATTTTGTGGTGTTTTGTTTCCAGTTGTTGGAATGGATTCGCCAAACCAAACCCTGGCTTGAGAACAGGGAACCTGAGAAAACCATGCAAGCTATGCAGCAAAAACTGGAAGACTTCCGTGATTATCGGCGTGTCCACAAGCCACCAAAGGTACAAGAGAAGTGTCAGCTTGAGATCAACTTCAACACCCTTCAGACCAAACTCCGCCTCAGCAACCGTCCAGCGTTTATGCCTTCTGAAGGGAAAATGATCTCGGTAAGAAACATTTAACTTTTAATCCATTGCCACAGTTGAGTTGGAATTGGAAAATTGTATCTGACGTTTATCGCATAAACTCTATACACTTTAGCTTCTTTACCTTCTGCTTCCCTTCACTTCCCCAGGCTAACTGCAAAGATTTAATTTTCTCACAGTTGCACACTGAACTACAATCCCGCACGTCCTGCTTATATTTGGATACACCATTGAAGTTGTGTTTTCCTGTTAGAGGACTATTAGTAGCTTCCTGGTTGAAATCTATTAACCTAAAATTGGTTGAGAATCAAACGGGGAACACATTTTGTATGTGGAGCAATACTATGTTTTCCCCGTGAGAATTAATTAACACCAGTGGTTTTCATACTTTACGCCAGTAATGTTCCATTCACTTTGAGACTTACATTTCCTGCCTTCCTTCCTCTAATGGGCCTTGAAGTGTGACTGGCATTCCCACAGTGTTTGAATTCCATGATTTAGGCCTGATGGTGACTAAATGGTGAGCAAGATTCCAATCCCCAAGATAATATAATACTGCGAGTGTCCTGTAGAAGATGGTGTTTCCATGCTTTTCTGCTCTTGTTAGAGATAGAGTGTCGGCGAGATGCTGCTGTGCATTTTAAATTGAAAGAACGATTTTCTCGTAGCAGTAGAATCCATTGACATTACAATTGAAATCCATGGGATATAAATTTGGTTGTTTTGTTTTAATGGGACCTGTTGAATGGAGATTGATAGGAAGGTGGTGTGGAATGGTGAGTTCACTGTGACTGTTGGTGAGGGAAGTGCATAGTGGATGTGAAATATCGCTTGTGTGGCTGCATCTGTACTCGTCCAGTGTAATTTGTCCATTTTGTAGATAGTGGGAACACTGTGTCACTTGCAGTAGGTTACCCAGTGTACCATCTGATCTTATTCCCATTGTCCCAATGTGACTAGTGTTAGGTTTCTGGTCATAGCAACTCCCAGGCAACTAAGGGTGGGAATTTGATGATGGAATTAATGTCCAGTGTAGAGGATTAAATACTCCAGTTGGAGATGGTCAGTACTTTGCACTGGTGTAGCAAGATATGCAACAACAAACTCAATGCCAAAGTATTTTTGGACTTTTTCTGCACAAGAAGTAAAGTAGCCAAAAGTGGATAGTTTATATTCTTTGGTCTTGAACCAACCAACAATGTTTTGTTTTCCTTTTTTGTTGCACAATCTAAAGTTGTTTGCTTGACATTCCCTCGGCATCCGTGGAGGGAATGGACAAACAGCTTCAGTTTTGGGTCGGGTCCCTTCTTCAGACTCCGCTCCTGACCTGAAATGCAGTCTAAAGAAGGATCCCAACCTGAAATGGCCACCTGGCCATTCCCTCCACAGATGCAGCCTGATCTGCTGAGTTCCTTCAGCACTGTTCATTGTTCAAGATTGTAGCATCTGCAGTCTTTTGTTTCAGCATTAAGAAATGGCTGCCCTAATACCTGTGTTAAAGTTAGGATTGGTGTGTTTCTGTTTGGGGAAGGAATTGGAGGAAGTAGAGGTGCTTGATTATGGGAATAGTTTTGTAGAAAAATATCCTTCAATGTTCATAATGTGAAGGGAGTGTGGTGTGGGGGAATGCAGGCCACTGTTGGCATCAAAACAAATATTTACAAACTGAACAAGTTGCCTCTTTAGTTTATTGGATCTTGATGTGCATGAAATAGCCACTCTATTCACAAGCTTCAAGTACTTTAATTTTAATTCCGTGAATGAATACCATGGGTGTTCAGTGGAAATTGTTGGAGAAGCGATAAAGGATCATCTCGTTCGGATAGGATGCAACGGTAGACCCGGGTTTGATCCCGACTATTGGTGCTGTCTGTAGGGAGTTTGTACGTTCTCCCTGTGACCACGTGGGTTTTCTACTGAGATCTTCGGTTTCCTCCCACACCCCAAGACGTTCAGGTTTGTAGATAAATTGGCTTGGTACAAGTGTAAATTGCCCCTAGTGTGTAGGATAGTGTTAATGTGTGGTGGTTGGTGCGAACTCAGTGCTCCGAAAGGCCTGTTTCCGTATTGTATCTCTAAACTAAACTAAGAAGCTTTTCACTGTACCTCGGTATTAATGCATCAAGTGTTGCTTGATGCATTAATACTTGAAGTTGCAAAAGGCAATTGTTCACTAATTATGGCCATCAGTTCATCCATAACAAATCCAAACAAATGGTGGCAACCTGTATCGGTGGACTGCTTTAGAAACGCTAGTCTGTAGGCCCAGGTTCTTCCGGAGTCTGCTAGTTGTTGGAATAAGCAGTTCATGTCAAACATTTCCTGAAGGAACTCTCTCATTTATATTTTAAATTGCTTGCTTGTATGTGCATTATAAATTCTTTTTAATTGGATAATACTGTGCAAATTTTTATGACAATGCTTCATTCCCATTAGGCTTCTGTGGAATAATATCTTTTGGTTGTGTATAGGATATTAATAATGCATGGCAAGGTCTGGAGCAGGCAGAGAAAGGGTACGAGGAATGGCTGCTGAACGAGATCAGGAGGCTGGAAAGACTTGATCATCTGGCAGAAAAATTCAGGCAGAAAGCTTCCATCCACGAAGATTGGACCACAGGTAATGTTCCAATTTTATAATTGTGTATATATAGCATTCTAAATTTAGGATGATCATCTAGTGCGAAGTTTAAAATCATGGCATTAATCAAAAGCTACTTGGCTACCAATTGATAAACAAAAAATAGATTAAACTATGAATTTTGTTACTGCAAGCCAACCTTTTTTGTCAACCCTTAGTAATAACATATCTGACATTTGGAGCTCAAACCTTCTTTCCTCTCAGCAAGGACCCATAATCAAGTTATCCAGAAGCTGTTTCGTTTTGTTCAATGCTCCCAGCTGCTGAATAATAAATACTGCAATTATCAATGTACCAATTCCTGATGTTGCATCCAAACCACCTGACGAGTGCTGTATACGTGAAATCTGCACAACTGGTCTCAGACTAATGTAACTCGAGATTTCCATGGGAACAAGTGAATAAAATTTGAGGGAAGTCGATCAGAAAAACCCATTATTTATTTAATTACCTCTGTATTCCACAATGGAAATTTGTAATAGAAAAAAAATCACGTGCCCTTTAGCCCACTGAGTCTGCACCGACCAACGATTCATCCTATGTACCAGGGATGATTTACAGAAGCAAATTAACCGACAAACCTGCACGTCTTTGGAATGTTGGAGGATGCCGGAGCACCCTTAGAAAACAAGTTTGGTCACGGGAGAACGTATAAACTCCATGCAGGCAGCACCCATAGTCAGGATCAATCCTGGGTAGAGTCTTGAGTGTACTGCTGCTGTTAATATCTAATGACATCTGACTCCGAAACTTGTTGTTCTATATATATCCTCAAACTCAACTTTGAAATTTCTATAGTTTAGATGTTCAAAGTTTTATTTGGTGGCTTAATGTTTAAGATTCCTTCTCTATTCAGTCTTTTGTGCTCTATAAAATGTTTAAAGAAATCTGGTAAAACATGTTCTTTTCTGGCTTGCTGTCGGATTTGCTGCTTGGCTTGCTTAATGAGATGTCTCGCTGGATATCAGAGACACCCTCCCCCCTTCAACCAGTCCCACAAAAGAACTAGTGATTTGAAAGCAACTAATGTTGGACAAAGGGAGATCCCTAAAAGATTGAAACTTTATTTGGGCTGCTACCATTGAGGTCGACAAGTACTATTGTTTTTTATTGACGGCAAATTTTAGGCATGGGGATTTTCTAAGTCCACTGAATACCCTGCTAAGTTGTCTCCTTAAGAAATGCTTTTTTTAAAAAAAATATGGTGCAGCATATTGAGGCTGGCTGAAGGATTCCTCCAAGCTTGTTGCCAGATGTTGTAAGATTGAATTAGCAGATGCTTATTAACCTTGAGGTGCTTCAGTTCTTGTGTGTATTTTTGTTTCTGGCGAGGTTTGGCTTGAATACCAGCACAGCTCTTTTCTTCTCTCTCAATCACACCTACCTCATGCACAAAACTTCAAAAGGAAAAGGCTTGAAACTTGTGTCTCTCTCATTATTTTAATTAAAATATTAAAACAAAATGAAACTCTTCATTTTGATCAACTTGAGGGAGGAAAGGAGAAATTATTTGTCTCCCCCTTGCAGTATCCAGTCAGGCAACACTTGGGTGAGTTAATGTGTATTTGGATTAGATGTTTGAACAAGAGTGGAAATTCTGAGTTAACCACAGTATTTTTATGTACCTTGACTCTCTCAGCATGATGAAGCAAACACACAGTGCTCTCTCTACATTCAATTATCTAGGCAAAAATATTAAGTTTGATGTTTGAATTGGCTTGTGGATTCAACATAAGACTTGTACGGGTAGATATTTTGTTGCTGGAACAAAAAGAATGGGTACCATGAGCGACTGCAGTTATCCAGAAGTTCCAGGAAAAAGTCAACATTAATTTTTCAATGGCTAGTCTAACAAAAATCCATTTACTTGCAAATCAGTGAGTGGGGGAAGGTAAAGATAAAGTGGCCTGCAGCCACGCTACTTAATTGTTTTCTGTGCATTAGTCCAGTGACTTCCATTTTAAATGAGAAATTAACGATAAAAATATGCTTTTCCCTATCCCAAATAGCTCCATCAGCTGTTCTGTTTAAGGAGTTGTGCCCAGCCAGAAGCCCCATAAAACTTGCTCAAATCTGAAGTTTTGGGTTCAAATCTCGTTCGAGGCTCAAGCACACTCCAGCCAAAACACCGAAGGGGTGCTGTGTTGTAGGAGAAACCATCTCTTGGAAGAGGGATTAGTTTGGTTTCTTATTGTGTACCAAGAATTCCATCCAAGAAGATCGTACCATAAGTACATACATCAAGGTAATGCAAACGAGGAATTTATGCGATGTATAGTGTTCCAGCTACAGAAAAAGTGCAGATGAAGAAAGTGCAAGGGCTGCAATAAAGTAGTTTTGGAGATCAATAATTCATCATAGCTTGTCTGAATACTTGTCAGAGGGGGAGAAGAGTATCACTGTGATGGGAACTGTCCTTGATTACGTTGGTTGCTCTTAGGAGGCAATGAGAATTAAGGGAGGAGTCAGTGAAGGGTAGGCTGATCTGTATGATGGACCAGGCAGCATTTGCAATGCTGCAATTTCATGTAGTCTAGGGCAGAGTATTTGCTATATCAAGCTATGTAGCATTTGCATAGGATATTTGTTATGGTGTATCAGTAAAATTTAGTAAGACTCGTTGGATACATGCTGAATTTTCTCAGCCTTTTGAGAAAGAGACATTGGTGTGCTTGACCGTAGTGTTATGTGGTTGAACCAGGACAAATTGTTGATATTTATACCCAGGAATTGAAGCACCAGATAGTTTCCAGCCCCGCACCATGCAGACTGGGGTGTGTACTCTACCCTGCTTGCTGAAGTTGTTGACCTGCTCTTTGGTTTTGCGACATTGCGGGTTGTTGAATTGACACCATGCCATTAAACTCTCCACTCCTTCCTGAACTTCATCTTGTTGTTTTGTGAGATCCAGCCCACAGCAATGGTGTCATCTGCAAACTTGTACATGACGTTGGAGTTCAATTTGTCAACAAAGTAGTAGGAGTGTGGGGGGAATATACCAAGAGGCTGAGAGGGCAAATGGGGATTTGCTAGAGGTGTCATCTGCTGATTGCAGTCTATGGGTCAGGATAAATGATTGATCTGCTTGCAGAAATGTGTGCTGAGTCCATGGCACTGGAGTTGAAACATTTGGTTGGAATTGAGGTGTGCAAGTCAGAGCTATGGACAATAAACAGGAGTCTGGTGTCCAATATCCAGATATTTCAGGGATGAGTAAAGGGCCAGGGAGATGCATCCACAATCACTAATAATTTACAACAGTTCAGTGCTCTCCCCAGGGACATGATTAAGGACCATGTGTATAACTTTACAAGTGAATGTATGGTTGAGCTGTTACACCATTTAATAATTCACGCAACCTCGGAAATGGACCTTCTCATTAATTTCCATGTCTGAGGTGATTGTACCCATGAAGTTTTGCTCTAATTAATAAAAGATTGTCATCAAAACAATTCCTTAGTTATTTTCCAGGCACAAGTGGGTGGAAATGTGAATAGCAGACTATTTGAGATGGATTGAATATTCACCAGCAATGTGATAATGGCCAGGTCTTTTTTAGTAGAATATTGCTAAGGACAAACACCATGCTCCTTTTAGAGATAGTGTGTGTTTTTATCCTTCTGCCTTTTGAGTGAGCTGGACCTTGAGGTACACTTTGCTACAAAAGATGCCACCTATGACACCAGCACTCCTTCACTGCTGCAACTGTACTACCAGCATTGCATTTTGTGGCATCTCTAATAGGATTTGAACCCAGAACCTCAGATTTAAGCAAAGTATCCAACTGAGCCAAAGCTCAAACCTGACCAGCATCATCGCTTGGCTGGTAGACACAAAATGCTGGAGTAACTCAGCGGGTGAGGCAGCATCTAAGGAGAGAAGGAATTGGCGACGTTTCGGGTCGCTTGGCTCTTGGATGGTAATGCAAATTTTATCCTTGCTGCCTGTTCCTACAGATAAAGAAGTAATGTTGACACAAAAAGACTATGAAACGGCAGCACTGGCTGACATCAAGGCCTTGCTCAAGAAACACGAAGCGTTTGAGAGTGATCTGGCAGCACACCAAGACAGAGTGGAGCAGATCGCTGCCATCGCACAAGAGCTCAAGTATGTACAATAATATGATTGTTTGCACCAACCAGACTGCCATTCAACATTAAAGGCCAGGTTTTATAACTGATCCCACTGTTTCAATGTTTCTGCAGTCAGAAATTTACAAACCATTATTATACTCTAATGAATAAGAACAAATAAGAATATTTCCTCTAATGCAAGTTGAAACATCTAATCAAATATTTGAAGTGAAATATTCTGAATCCTGTGGTGGCCTAGCTCAATTTTTTTAATTTGTAATTTGTTTTCTGCAGTGATTTGGATTATTATGACTCTCCCAATGTAAACGCTCGCTGCCAGACGATTTGTGACCATTGGGACACTCTGGGCTCTTTAACACAGAGTAGGAGGGATGCCCTGGAGGTGAGACCAAAACTGCTGTTTTATTTTGTGGTGAAATTCGTGTGTTTAATTTATCCATATCTCTAACCGTAGTCAGAATTTTAAACCCAGGTGACCTTGGGATATTAATGGGAAAATGCTTTGCTTAATTCAATGTTGTATGTGAGATGAGGTGCAGTGTTTAGTGATCATGTGTCTGAGTTGATTCTTTAATTTGTTGGCAGTGTTTCAGATTCTATATTCATTTTGATTTAACTTGTATTTTGGTTTCCATTTTTGATACAATTTTTGATACATTTTTGATTTTGAAAAAGTTTTTGATGCATTTAGAAATAGAATGCCCGAGTGATTCGCTTTCCTCCCTTCCTGATGGCTATTGAGGTAATTTTGACTCAGTCCAGCTAAGATTCATATCGGCCCCGCTTCAAATCTCATTTTCTGGTCTCTGTACCCTTACTCCCTTATGATTATAGTTACTGTAATTGTCTTATGAAAAGTTGTTTCAATTCATGGGTGCACTCGAGTAGAACCAGACTAGAACTAGACTTGTCAACTAGCTTTCCATCAGTGCGTTGGCCTAATTAGCATGTCATGGATTTGAAACTATGAACAATCTTCCAGAAATTTTTGAGCATGCCGATTTTTACGTCAAGAAATCAGATTGAACAAATGCAATGTGTTTGCAGAAAGCATGTGTTAGATTTTGAGACCATTCTAAGATGCATGCTTTGAAGGAATTAAATAGTAGCTGCTGTTTTGTACACTACAAGGAAAGTGTAGAAAATCCATTACATTGCAAAATTAGGAACAAAGCTTGGCTACATAATTGTCTGGTTCTTATGGTTGAGTTCTAACTGATTTAGTGATGTTATTGCAAAACACCAACCTTTGAATTCCAGCAGAATTTCTTTGCTAAGCCCGTCTTATTTGATAACCATTCATTTGGTGCTCATGAGAGCAGAGGTGGCTAAAGGCTAAATTTGTGCTCTATTTGACTGCTGCTTCCTAAATGAGCCTTTATTTTTAAATTGATTTAACAGAGGACTGAAAAACTGCAGGAAACAATTGACCAGCTGTATCTGGAATATGCTAAAAGAGCTGCACCTTTCAACAATTGGATGGAGGGCGCGATGGAAGACCTGCAGGATATGTTTATTGTCCATACTACTGAGGAGATTCAGGTACAATTTGAGTACAATACATGGAATAAAGTTCTTACAGTGAATTAAAGCTACTTTCCCTGTTCTCATTGGTTTCTTCCCTCTGCTTTCTGCAGGGTCTCATTGCAGCTCATGAACAATTCAAAGCAACATTACCAGATGCTGATAAAGAGCGGGAAGCAATTCTGGGCATCCACAATGAAATGATGAAAATTGCTCAGTCTTATGACATTAAGCTCTCTGGTGTAAATCCATACACATCCATTACCTCGCAGAGTATTAATGATAAATGGAATAATGTAAGAGACTGCTGAAGACCATCAGAATCTAAAATGCATTTACAGATGATTTTTGTACACAGTACTATTCGTATTAAGATGTGGGGAAGTATTACTCCATATCTGATGGCTTTCTATAGTAAATGTAATTTAATATATAGGGAACTGGATGTGGCATGCCAAGTTCACAAGAACATGTGGGTCCAATTGAAAATTAGTTGATTAAAATATTGGGTTCAAATACTGTGCTGAAATTGAAAACTTGCTATAGTTTTCCTCTTTCATGCAGCTAATGTCTGATTTGAGCTGTGCGACTTTCAAACCTAGCAAACAAATGTCATAAACGTTACTCAAAATATTCCTTATGACCTGGGAGGAGGTCCATTCAGCTGTTGAATCTGTGGGCTCACAAAGCAATTCCAATCCCCACTAATTTTCCTAATAACTCTTGAACACTGGAGTAAACTCCCCCAGCTTCTGCCACATAACTATACATCAATGGTAATTTATAGTGACCAATTAACCCAGTGTTTCACATAACTTTTGGGATGCAGGGGGAAATTGGAGCATCCAGAGGAAACCCATGCTGTCACAGCAAGAATATACAAATTCCACATAGGTTGGGATTGAACTGGTGGCTAGTGCTGCGGGCAGGTGCCACAGCCACCTCAAGGGAAGGGAGGGGGTGGTGTTGGGGATCTGTTTCTGTGGTATGGGATGCTGAGGAGAAGACAATTTGGCTCATCGAGTCGCGGCTGCCTCTCGGAGCAATATCATTCTCCCACTTATTTCCTCGTAACCTATTTTTAATCTGACCACCAACACTCCCTGATTTTTTTTTTTCTTCCACCAACCCACATTATCGTTACAGAAGCCATTTTACCAAGAAATCAGCACATCTTTGGGACATGGAAGAAAAGCAATGTGGTCGTGGAACTTGCATAATAAAACTTACGTTGGGGGGGACCTCCATGAGGGGAGGGGAAGAACAAAGGATAATAGGGGGGGGGAACAAAGGATAATGGGGACCATGCATGGGGGTACCGTTGGGGGGAGTAGGGGGACAAAAGGGGGAGCCGGCGTGCTTTGTGACTGTCAGCACCGTAGGTGGCTGCTATTTGTATACATTGTGTATGCAAGCAAAGAATTTCAATGTGCCTAGTCACATGTGACAATGAAGTATTCCTATTTCTTCCTTCCATATGGGTCAGGAACTGTGACAACGAAATGCATCAGGGACTATGAGGCAGTAGTTCTACATAAAAAGCCACTGTGCTGTTTCAAATAATTCTAAACTTGGGAAATTAATGTACTTAAGATTAATTGTCTTAAGTCAACATACTATTAACACCAGAAGATATGTCACAATGAACACTCATTGAGGTGATCAAAAGAAGCTGCAAGTGGGTGGTGGTGGGGCCTTGAAAGACCTGGAAAAATGTCTAAGCCATTGAGCATAAACTTTGATGACCTGAATGTTTGTGTCTGTGCTTCTAGGTCCAGCAGTTGGTGCCAGCAAGAGACCAAGCCTTGCAAGCAGAATTTAACAAACAGCAGTCCAATGAAAACTTGCGCGAGCAGTTTGCAAATGCAGCCAACGTTGTTGGTCCCTGGATTCAGACCAAGATGAAGGTTGGCAAACTTTAACATGTAGAACTGGTTTTGAGGATAGTTTCTCCAAGTTCAAACAAAAATGTTCTACCTCCACACTCCAGCTATTAAATTCCACTGTAATTAGCTACAAAGTTAATGCAGTTTACTTGTTATTTGAAAGCTTTAATCAACTAAATAGTTCTTGTCATCCTTTCTATTTTAACCTATTGTATCCAATTTTAGTTTAAGACGGTGGCTGGTGAAATATGTAGTCTCGTGGTTATGGGATTGAATTAGTGTTCTGGGGAGTGGAGATATGGTGTGTCGAGCTTCAATTTGACAGGCCTTGTAATTTTATTAACTGCACCCAAGATAGTTTTACAGGAAATTTTGACACTATAAGGAAAGGAAGTGATCACCTGTACTTGGCCATACTTCGTCACTCTCATTTTGGTCTTGAAAACAGCCTAACGTCGCCCTATTGAGCAGAGAAACACCATTCATGCATGATAAATTAAATATTTTTCCTTGCTAACAATCCCTAGAATTAACCTTGAATTCTACAATAGTAAATGAAGAGAGAATTGAGATATTAACGAAAACATTTTATCTTTTCCATTAGGAATTTACTAATTTTGCTCTCCATCCTATGCTCGGCTGATTGGTATTATCAATTATTGCGGTGGGGGGGGGGGGGGGGAGAGAAGATGTTATGAAATGATTGGCTGGCTTGATCTTTAGTGCAGTTTCACCACTCGGTAGGAGATGAGTCTTGAAGGGTATTTGAAATCTCTAATAGCCTGATTGTCTCAATAGACAATAAACACAGGAGTAGACCATTCAGCCCTTCGAGCCAGCACCGCCATTCAATGTGATCATGGCTGATCAATCCCCAATCAGTACCCCATTCCTGCCTTCTCCCCATATCCCCCAACTCCGCTATCTTTAAGAGCCCTATCCAGCTCTCCCTTAAAATCTTGCATTTTATTTCTGTAGACTTGGGGAGTTATTATTGCAATATTTTTACTAACCTAAGACTTTTCATTATAATGAGGATCAATCAATTGTTGCATGCACCAAAATTGATGGGGATTTAATGTATCTTCAAATTATGATGGGTGTCTGTCAAACTGAGATTGCACATTGGGTGAAAATAAATATTGCAATTTTAGACGTGCTGTTCTCTCAATATGAATACAGGGCAACACCTTGGTGTAGCAAATGGGTGGTTGAATTGACTGTTGTGTTTCTATATTAGGAGATTGGACGGATTTCTATTGAAATGCACGGTACACTGGAAGACCAGCTAAATCAACTGAAGCAGTATGAGGACAGTATCATCAATTATAAACCCAATATTGACAAACTGGAGCAGGACCATCAACTCATTCAGGAGGCCCTCATCTTTGACAACAAGCACACCAACTACACCATGGAGGTAATACCTACCGTCTACTAGTAAATTAACGCGTTAAAATCAGTGGCAAAGTACTTAGTGTGGGACGCTGACTCTTTAGAGGATGGTAGCTTTACTTCTCATTCCGCCTTGTGAAAACGTTTTATTGATTTATCCTGAACCAAAAGTAGCATCTCTTAAAAGGAAAATAAATCTTTGTCGACCTGTCCTTTCTTAACTGGAGTTTCCCTTTTGCCAAAAAGATTATTTTCCTGTTTAGTTTAGAAATACAGCATGGGAACAGGGCCTTCTGCTCACCGAGTCCACACTGACCAGCGGAGCCCCGCACATTCACACACACACACACACACACACACACACACACACACACACACACACACACACACACACACACACACCCACACACACACACACACACACACACACACACACACACACACACACACACACACACACACACACACCAATTTACCTTTATACCAAGCCAATTAATCTCGAAACCCGTATGGCTTTGGAGTATGGGAGGAAACCAGAGCACCCGGAGAAATATTCAAATAATTTCAAAACCCGCACAGGTCACGGGAAGAACGTACAAACTCTGTACAGACAGCACCTGTATTCGGATCAAACCCAAGTTTCTGGGACATTAAAGGCAGCAGTTTTTCTGCTGCACCACTGTACCACCAGGTAGATTGATTAAATAGAGATCTGGAAGGCCGTAAGTCATGCCACCACATGTGGGGTAGAATATGGAGCATAAAATATGCATAATTTCCACATACACTTTCAAAACGGAACTGATTTTTCACAAAGGAAGTGCAGGTCAGTCTATGATACGAGTAGGCTGGATTAATACATTCAATTTGGGCAGGAAGTTAATTAACACCTTGGCTTTTTGTTTTAATGTAAAAAGCACATCCGAGTTGGCTGGGAACAGCTGCTGACAACGATTGCCAGAACTATTAATGAAGTAGAAAACCAAATCCTCACCCGTGATGCAAAAGGCATCAGCCAAGAGCAGCTCAACGAATTTCGGTCATCGTTCAATCACTTCGACAAGGTACGTTTTGTAACTCCTTCTGTGCTTTCCCCAATAAATAAAGTTATTTGCTTTTTATGGCATTGGAGTATTTACCTAATGGAATTGCAAAGCTTTAATAATAAACATCCTATTAGCCCTACTTAATATAATAACCTGCAGATGGAGCAGCACTTTAGTAGCAGCGGGCTGGAGCTGTAGAGAGCAAGGTATATGTGAGGCTTAATGATTTGCTGAATATGCACAACATGACGTGTATATTTACTAATTGGATTTGAGCATCTCCACGTACTAAACCCAGATTTTGACATTGGGTTTCAGGCATAAAGGCTACATGTAGATCCACAGTTGCCGCAACTCCATGCTTTTGTATGAGATTGCCACATGCCTTCTCAAAATTGTCTTTTAAGGAGTAATTTGGAACTATGTGGGGTATAGTTTTAGAATAAAGAGTTACCCACTTAATATGGAGATGAACGTTTGGGGGATTTTGAAACTTCAGAATTCTGTACTCCCAACACCTGTTGAATGCATTTAAGACTTAGACATATTTTGGACTAAAGGAATAGGCATTTCGGGGAAATAATTAGGAAAGTGAATCTGAATCCAAGACATTGTGATCTTACTGAGTACAGATTAGGCTGATTGTATTATGTAAATGCACAGGAAGAATAGTTGCCAATTAATGTGTTATGAAGATGAAAGGATTAAAGATTTTAAATGTGGATTATTTCAATGCCTGGTCTTAATAGGTTTTTCCAATCTACTCTTGTAACACTCCCTCCCATACACGCGCTGACCTTCCCGTCCTGGGCCTCCTCCACTGTCCGAGTGAGGCCCAACACAAATTGGAGGAACAGCACCTCATATTTTGCCTTGGCAGCTTATAACTCAGCCAATTGAATATTGACTTCTCTAACTTCAAGTAAACTTTGCTTTCCCCCTCTCTCCACCCCTCCCCCATCCTAGTTCTCTGACCAGTCTGACTGTCCGGTGATTAAATTTTTATCTTTGTATGCTTCATTGTCACCTTCCCCAAGCTAACAATGATCTATACTACAGTTTCCTTGACTTTCATCCCCTTTGATATCTAGTTTTCACACCTTTCCCTTTGATATCTGTTTCCCTCTCCCCTGACTCTCAGTCTGAAGAAGGGTCTCGACCCGAAACGTCACCCATGCCTTCTATCCAGCCATTCTGCTGAGTTACTCCAGCATTTTGTGCCTACCTTTCTTGTAATGATTGGCCATATATAGCTGAATCACACAGTGGGAGAATTTGCATTGACGAATGTGGTGTTTATAATATTGTTACATTGGTTTAGGTAAAGGGTATGGCTGCTCAGCAGCTGTTTACAAGAGTAGGATTTTATTGTGCTGAATCTGCCTTTTCTCATTCAGGCAGGTAATGCTATAACTGATTAGCTTTGCCAGGCACCCTAAGCCTTGATGTTCTCCACGGTACTTGTACTGAAATCTCATTAGAGTACAATGGTGCTTTATTGCTGAAATGGGTGGGAGACCTAGTTGATATTTAATTTTGAGCAGAGAAAACTGAATTCCAAAGCATGGGTGTTTAATGTTTTTGGTGTGTGTGGGGAGAGTGTTCTTTATATATCCAATGTAGTCACTCTGAATGAATTTGGAATATGTGGCCTGCTGAGCACTTCAAAAAACAAAACATTTGCAGGATTTCGTCATCTTGTGGTTTATGAACCGAGAAATATTATTTGACAGGAGTTCAATTTATATGTACTGACTTGAAGCAAGGCACCCCTCCTGCTTTACAGTAAACCGTTGCCCATTATTCAGTTGTTCAGAAATCCAGATGGTTCAACATCTAGCAAGGTCATTAATACACTTTAAGTCCTCGCTGTTCACAAAGCAACTAAGTCAGTCGTGCATTACAAGGAGTCTGCGTAGGTTTGTGGCCAGAGCTAGGGTGTGGAGTGTGAGCTGGTTATGCAGCTGGAATTGGGAATATGGATTGCAGCTGGAATTAGAGTCCGGAGATGAGCTGGTTGAAATCTACAAGCAGAAACTCGCCAGGCTGTGCTCCCTTTAAACTTAACATGGCACAGTATCTTGCTACCTTTCAACCGGCTGGGTTCACTGACAAATGTATTATACTGTCTTACATGCAGTAAGTGTCAGCATTATATAATAGCATCCAATAGTCTGTAAAATAGGCCACTGCAATGTCACCAGAGTCCCAAGGGTGCCCCATTGCCAGTTTTGTTGTACTTGAGGTGCAGCCATGTTGTCAATGTGGGAACAATTTAGAATCCAGCAAACAGAGCATTTTGTATCTGCTGGCTTAGTTCAAGGCCGATAAACAAAATAACAAAGCACAGTTCTACCAAATAGTTACATGAGCATAACTGGCATCCACGTGACTTGTTTAGATATTTACCTCTAAGGGAAAGCTCTTGCATGGTCACACTTCAAAAAGTACAAACGCGTTCATTCAGATGGATTATCTCGCACTGATTGCTAAAAGTTACTGCGAAACCAGTTTCTAAAATTACAGATAAAATTACAAAATTACCTGTGAAACATCAAATTTTCATAATCTGGCAAATGGTAGCTAATTTCAGGAATTGCATTATTCTCCCTGTTTCCCTCACTCCTAAAAAAAAAAAAATGGCCACTTGCAAAAGATCTGTATGATTTCTTCATGGGAAAGTATAGCAATTGATTTTTTAATTTTCATTTGTCTTTCAATTTTGTTGTCTAAAGTTATGTTGCTGAGCGGGAAATTACTTTGACACCTCTAAATAGTCAAGACAAGTACTTTGACACCTCTAGATATAGCTTGAGTATAAATTAAACCTCCATCCTACGAGTTACATAATTTGTGTAAAGGTGAGGGTGTGCTTCATCTTTCTACAGAATGACAGCATTGACATCTCTTGACAAGTCTTTATGGTACATTGGCATAATTGTTTGTCACCTTTGGCTCGAAGGGTCGAATGGCCTACTCTTGCACCTATTTTCTATGTTTCTAATCCAAATTCTTGAATCAAAACAAATGAAATTTTTAATATAAAATAATCATGATCATGGTTTGCATCTTTTCAAGTGGATTACACTTGACTACACTTTCAGATAGACAGTGCAGTCACAGCAGAGCAGTTGTGGTTTGGTAACCACTGACAAATGTGGATGTATTTGCATGCCCTTAACTCGTCTAAAAATGGTGTTCCTTAATCTTTACTGATCTCGCGTTCGACATTGTGGTTGCAACATAACTAGAATTGCCAGTGGAGAAAGATATTTTTGATTGAACTAAATAATGACTTTGAACAGAAAAATGCAAACTGCTGCAGGAAGTCAGCACTTGGGCAACATCTGTGAAGGGCAATGAACCGTTGACAATTGAGGAAATGAAACTATCAGTATTTGGAAGTGGAAAACTTGATCTAGTTAGGACAGGACCTGAACCACATGAGTAGTGAGAAATGTTGGAGAAAGGGGTGAGTCGTTGTGAGACCCGGGTTCAATCCCGACTACATTCTCTCCGAGACACAGTGGGTTTTCTCCAAGATCTTCGGTTTCCTCCCACTCCCCAAAGACGTACAGGTTTGTAGGTTAATGAGCTTAGTATAAATGTAAATTGTCGCTAGTGTGTGTAGGATGGCGTTAGTGTGGGCCGAAGGGCCTGATTCTGCGCTGTATCTCTAAACTAAACTTTTAAAAGTGGTGATCTCGAGCGGTGATGGTGGAAAAGGTGCTCATGCAGTTGAGATGTGGGAGGGGAGTTGAGTAGTCTTAAGGATTGGAGGAGGGTGGTGGCAGAGGGTTATGGGGGAATTGAGACCTAGTAGGTAATTACAATCCCTGCTGCGGATATGTTTTACCACCCTGCCACAAGGCTACGATTCATTTAATTTGCCCACTGGACAATACAGCCTTTGTTCCAGAACGGTACTCTAATTAGCTTTTAAAAATGCGCAGTAAATTCCAGATGTCCACTTGACCACTGAGCAAATGTTGAAAGCTGCAAAGAGCAATCTAACTCTGTGGAAAATATAAGCATACTGATACATCCTGTCATGACAAATGGTGTTGTCATGACCTGTTTTTTTACATAGAGTCCAACTTAGGGGGGAACAGTTTAATATTGCAATGTTAGTCTTGTTCAAAAGTATCTTGTGTCATCTTAACAAAGAAACAAGCTCTGTGGGAAATGGGTTGGTATAAAAGTTGCCTAACATGTTAGTTTAGATTTAATAGGGTTTACTGTGTTGCCCAATATATTAGGATGTCATTGCATACTTCCCTAATAGGTGCAGTTACTTAGTAATAAAACTCTCCTTGATCATTTGTTGCACTTTAATATAAGAATCTTTCCTTGGTGAGCACATACTTGAATGTTCAATTGCCTGAGAAGAAATTGGTTGACACACTCAAAGCTAGATATTATATTTTAAATGAAGACCCCAAAAATAACCTAGTGCTTAAGGTTTTAAAAGATGCTGCTAAATCGATTGTATCTTTATGAATGCTCTTCCTTTTGAACTCCATGGCTGTTTGGCAAAAGGGCGGCAATAAGTTTGAATTCCTCCATTGTGCTTTTCAGTAGATAGGTCATTTGAATTAGTTTAAAAAGCCAAAGAAAGGATTGTTTATACAGAAAGTACTAACACATTTGCAGAAATTCAGTTTGTCTTGCGGTGGAAATAAAGTTGGCCACAACGTCTTTAGTTTATTTAGCTTAGTTTATTTAGTTTGTCACATGTACCGAGATACAGTGAAAAGCTTTTGTTGCGTGCTAACCAGTCAGCGGGAAGATAATAAATTGCAAATGTGTCATTTGCAGTGTATAGATACATGATAAGGAAATACAAGTTTAGTGCAAGGTAAAGCCAGCAAAGTCTGATCAAGAATAGTCTTGAGGGTAATCAGTGGTAGGTAGTAGTTCAGCACTGCTTACTCCCAGGTTGTGGTAGGATGATTCGGTTGCCTGAAAACAGCTGGCAAAGAAACTGTCCCCAAATCTGGAGGTGTGTGTTTTCATCTTTGGCTTGATGGGAGAGGGGAGAAGAGGGAGTGGCCATGGTGTGACACCCTTGATTATGCTGCTGGCCTTGCCGAGGCAGCATGAGATATAAATGGAGTCTATAGATGGGTGGTTAGTTTGTGTGATGGTCTGGGCTGCGTACACAATTCTCTGCAATATCTTGCGGTCTTGGATGGAGCTGTTTCCAAACAAGGCTGTGATGCAACCTGGTAAAATGCTTTCTATGGTGCATCTGTAGAAGTTGGCGAGACTTGTAGGGAAAATACCAAACTTCCTAAGCCTCCTAAGGAAGTAGAAGCGTTGGTGTGCTTTCTTGGTCATTGCTTCCAACACAGCTTAATCAGTTGTGACAGAATTGTCAGGGTTGGACGTGTTTAGTCACCATTAATTTGTTTGATTTTTATCAAAATCATTGTAGGTGGAAAACAAAATTATGAATGAATAAGTTTGTTGGCCAAGTATTCGCATACAAGGAATTTGACTTGGTGCTCCACCCGCAAGTGACATCATGACATACAGTGACAGTTAGGAATGACACATAAAACATTAATAATAAAACATTAACAATTAAACTTGTGAATTAAATAAAATACCAGAGCAAAAGGAGGCTGTCTTAGTGAAATTAGATTTAAAATTAATTGGTAGGTTTAGCAATGGCTTAACAGTGACTAACGGGGGTATGAGTTCCATTACCATCATACTTAACAACAGAATAAATAAAGGAAGGTCACGAACCAAGTTCTTTTAAATGTCTGTGTGACTTGAATTGTATGAATCATTAAGTGCAATTTCTAAGTAAGACTTGATGTTGTGCCCAATAATTATTGTTTCAAAAATCTCACCAGGAAGTTCAGTTATTATCAAGTTACTGCCCACCTCGTAGGTTTTCCAAACTCGTTTTTTTTTAAATATGTAAAATGAGGAATTTATGTATTATGACAAAACACAATGGAATGCAGAAAATATTGCTTTTGGGTTGTATATTTAGTATTGCATTGCTGTTGAAACTGCTGCTCAGCTGAGGATAGTGACCAGTACTACCAACAGAAGTCCACTGGGACTACAGCTGTTTGTGATCAGTGCCTTAAACTTGTAGCAGCTTTGTTTAAAATGCTAGGTACACAAAAATGCTGGAGAAACTCAGCGGGTGCAGCAGCATCTATGGAGCGAAGGAAATAGGCAACGTTTCGGCCCGAAACCATTCTTTAAAATACTGTTTTGTTTCAATTTACTATTCATGTGAGATCAGATATTTCTCCGCCAATTAAAATTCAGGCATTTATAATGTGATTTTAATGCATAAAGTAAATGATGGAAACATTCTAAGAAGTCTAAAATTTAATTAAAAAAAAAAAAAAAAGTTCAACAAACACATTAATATGCAAGGTGGGTGACATAGCAACATGCATTAAACTATTTCTGAAAGTTTGCATTTTATCAACATCGATTGTTAATAATTTGTACAGCATTATGGCAAAATGAGTTAAGTTTCAGAATTGAAGATGTATTAGTGTCTTGTTCAATAAGGTTGATTTAAAGTTTATATTGAAATTCTTTTAATTTGTGGGGGGAAAATGTCTGATACTGATTTGTACGTGTAATTCTTTAGTACTGTTTTACAGCTGAAAGGTTTGTGTAAAATTCATGATTTCATTTGCATTTTTACTTTTTGTTCAAATGTTTTTCATTGTCTTGTCTAATTTTTATTTTCCTTATCTCCATCTGCATGTGACGTGCATGGTGCATGTTGTGCTGAATCACCAACAACTCCACCCTCTTTCCCCTTGTCTCCCTCCCACCCTCCTTCCCTCTCCCCCTTCCCACATCATCCTCGCTGTGTGTGTGTGTGTGTGCGCACATCATGTTACCTGCATGCCCTGGTCTGCACCATGACCTCGTATAGGACCATAGCGGGAAACTGGGACCTGAAGAGTTTAAAGCCTGCCTTATCAGCTTGGGCTACGATGTTGGAAATGACCAACAGGTATTGATGATTTGAATGAATTAAAAGTCAATAAATTGCTAACTATGTATTTTTTCTCTCCACTTCTCTCCTGGATTCTGTGTTCTGGCCTTTTTCCAAATTCCTTTCTAAATTACCCTGTCCTGGTCTGTTCTGTTTTTTTTTTTTTTTTTTTTTGTTTAATATTTTTCCTCCTCCTTTTGGGTTGGTTCTGTACCCGTCTTGTCTGACATGTAAACCCTTGTTCATGGTACCATGCCCTCTGTGTGCGTGTATTTTCCTCGTGCTTGCTCCTCTGTTGGAGTAGAAGCGAACCGGGCTGATGGACGTGGATGATTTTCGAGCTCTACTTATCTCTACGGGCTACAGTCTGGTACGGTTCCTCTTCCTCCTTCACATCTTCAGCCAGAAATACCAGGGGTCTCACCTGTAAGCTCTCTTGTATTTTAGTCAATCTTTTGTAGAAGTAGTTTTGCTCTCAAAAGTCACAGTATGAAGCATCCATATTTGAATTACACGAGTAGATTTTAAGCACTGCTGTGTATTGGGCGCTAATTTGTAACTTCAACAAATCCGACAACATTTTGTAGAGTACTCCAGGACGCTAGAGGTAATTGGATAATATTTCAAAGCATTCTCTAGTTTTATGCATTTGATCTGTTAAGTGTGATGTTTCAGAAGGAACTGCCGATGCTGGTTTACACCGAAGATAGACAGAAAATGCTGGAGTAACTCAGTTGGTCAGGCAGTATCTCTGGATAGAAGGAATGGGTGATGTTTCGGGTTGAGACCCTTCTTCAGTCTGAAGAAAGACCTCGACCCGGAATGTCACCCATTCCTTCTATCCAGCGATGTTGCCTGTCCCGCTGAGTTACTCTAGCATTTTGTGTTATCTGGTTAAGCGCACAGGCTGTTTCAGCACTTTTTGCTCTTAAACATTTTCAGTTTCTCCTCTATAAATTGATGTAAGCAGAGATTCAAAGTCAAAGTAAGCAAGTAGGATATTCTACAAAAAAATAATCAAAGTCAAGTTGTCAGACTTTTTCAATTGCTGAATGATTTTGACGTTACACATTTTTGCCCAATATCTTGGTTGTCTTTGCCTTCAAATAAGCTCAATTCCACCAGTTAATATTTTGTGGGAATTTGGTGGCTTCTGTTCCAGTCATTGTTTAGGCACTGGCTGTTACATCGAAGAATCTGCTCCCTGATTACTTTCTGATAATCAATCTTTTTTCTAAAGTAATAAACTGGAATCTTGTGCAATTCCAAAATAGAATAACTTAAAAAAATTGTATTTTAAATGTGAGGCGGAAATAATCTCCGCTCAACAATATGGATTATCTCTTAAGAATAAGAAGGCAAAGAATACTTCTGATACTGAGAATTGAGAAATGGGGATTTGTTTTTGCCAAGTTACCTGATCTTATCCATGGGGCACTCTCATTAGTCAGGAAGGATAATATGCAAGTTCCATGCTGTAGGTTGTATACATGTAAGCGAGGACAGTTTGAGAGGACTAAACTTGGTCTAACTTCCCCTCACTTGCCCCAATCTCTCAGTAAAAGTTGCTCATAACATGGCATCAACATTCCCTGGGATTATGCTTTCCCAACAAAATTATAATGAGAATGTTGAAGAAAATGGGGGGGGGAATAGAACATTATTTTCTTTTCAATCTGGCAGTGACAGATCCAGGTCTATGTGGTCCAGGCATAACTTCTGGTCATAGTCAACTGCAATTGGGAACTCTCAGTTGGAGGATCTCTGCAAGTTCCCTTGATACAATTGTGTGCCTTGTTAGCCAGCTGTGGTGTGGCATTTTTACACTAGCCTTGTTCTACCAACTGGGCAGTTTGAGTAACGTGAAAACAAACTGGCAAGGACATTCTTCTATAGTCTACCTCCTAGCTGCACGCGCCACAGACCTATAGCTGTACAAAGGAGATTCCCCAGGCTACTTCCTGGGATGAAGGGGTTGTGATACCAAGAGAGACAAAACAATTTGGGCTTGTATCTCTAGGGATTTCCAAGAATTAAGTTCTCATTCAAACCTCTGATCTGAATCTCGACAGGGCAAATGTTGGAATGTTTTCTCAGTGGGACAAAGTCAGGCAAGGGACCAGTTGAGTTGCATAGAAATGGCTTCATGCAGACTGTGGTGAATTCCCCAATTCCCTTCTTTGGCAGGTGGTAGAAGCTGGATCATTAGAACTATTTAAAGTATAGCTGGATAAATATTTGATTCTGGAATAGATATGGAGAAATGGGACGGAGGAGTTGAGGCTAGCATCAGCCGCCATCAAATTGAATGGCAGGGCAGGCTAGAGGGGCCGAGTGGCCCACTCTTATTTTCAGTGCTGGTGTGTATTGACTTTCTTGCTGTTTTTCCCAGGGTGAAGCCGAGTTTACGCGTATAATGGGTGTTGTTGCCCCCAACAACACGCAGGAAATATCATTCCAGGCTTTCATCGACTTCATGTCACAGGAGACAACAGACACTGATACAGCTGAACAAGTCATGGCCTCTTTCAAGATTTTGGCTGGGGACAAGGTAAACAATTCTACTTAAGTCACAAGAAAATTTACTGCAGGGTTGAACATAAAATTTTTACTTTTAAATTATTTGTAAAGACAACTTCTGTTCTGTTAAATGACTATTTGAAATTTGCCACAGTTACTACTCTGCAGAAAGTTATTAAATTGTCCATTAACCTTTACGGACAAGCTGAAAGTGCCAACCAAACAAAATGGAACGCTAATCTTTTGTTAAGGTGGGGTTCTGTGTCAGTCGCACTGTTAGTTAGTCTTGTGTCAGTGAATTAATACGGCTCTGATTTATTAGTTGTTGCCGTGGAGACAAGATACAATCTTCAAGAAGCGAAAGCCCTCGTTTTCCATTAAAGGCATTCACAGGGCAAGTCCCAGCCTGTGTGTTGTCAGTGGATGGCATCATTTGTTGCAACAGGTTTTGCTGTGGTTTGATCAAATGTGTAGCTGAGCCAAATAGACAAGTTTTTGTTTTAAGAAAGAACTGCAGATGCTGGTTTAAATTGAAGGTAGACATCAAAAACTGAAGTAACTCAGCTGGGCATGCAGCATCTCTGGAGAGAAAGAATGGGTGACGTTTCGGGTCTGAAGAAGGGTCTCGACCCGAAACATCACCCATTCCTTCTTTCCAGAGATGCTGCCTGTCCCGCTGAGTTATTCCAACATTTTGTGTCTACCTTAGACAAGTTTTTTTGCTCCGTCCCTATCATGTTAGTGGTTGGAAAAATAAACCCCGCAGTTCCCTGATGTGAAAATCGCTTGCAATACTTGCCCCTTTTCACTTGACCCCAGTTTGAATCATAGCACACCTACTGAGGACTTTTTTAGAGGAACAAGTAACTGTAGATACTGGTGTTTTGAGCAAAACGCGTGCTGGAGGAACTCAGTGGGTCCGGCAGCTTCTGTGGAGGAAAGTGGATAGATGGCATTTTGGGTTGGGATCCTTCAGACTGATGGAGTATGGAGGGAGAAAGCTGGAAAAGAGAGATGGGGGGGTGAGATAAAGCCTGACAAGTAAAGTACATAAAGTACTGACACTTTTGAAAAATATAAAAGTGGATAAGTCTCCAGGTCCTGACAGAAAGTGGTATCTGTGTGGAATGAGCTTCCAGTGGAAGTGGTGGAGGCAGGTTCAATTTTATCATTTAAAAATAAATTGGATTGGTATATGGATGGGAAAGGAGTGGAGGGTTATGGTCTGAGTGCAGGTAGATGGGACTAGGGGAGAATAAGTGTTCGGCACGGACTTGTAGGGCCGAGATGGCCTGTTTCTGTGCTGTAATTGTTATATGATTATATGATGGGTGGATACAGGTGAGGAATATTTCCTGCTCTGCTGTCGAGTTGGGTCCAATGAGAAAGATTTCCAAGTCGGGATGGTGTGACCTGCACAGTGGTGATAGACAAAATGCTGGAGTAACTCGGCGAGACAGGCAGCATCTTTCATGAGAGAGTTAGATTTAGCTCTTGGGGCTAAGGGAATGAAGGGATATGGGAGAAAAGGCCAAAATGGGATACTGATTTTGGGTGATCAGCTATGATCACATTGAATGGCGGTGCTGGCTCGAATGGCCGACTCCTGCACCTGGGACGAAGAGAGGGAATGTTAGGGTCACTCGAAGTTAGAGAAGTCAATATTCATACCGCTGCCCAAGTGAAATGAGGTGCTGTTGTTCCCAAGCATCTGTTGCCATTTGCATTGGTGGAGGTTGTGTGTTGGGGAGGGTGCTGTTGGAGTGGCTGAGGCAGTAACACAAGCATTGACGAGATGAGCATTTCAGTCATATTACCTTGGCAGAAAAAATGAATGCATAGTTTCTGCTGTGGTTCTGCTGTCACCGCAGGGTATGTGGGAATGTTGGGAGACCATGTTATATTGGACATAGGGCAGGTTGTAGATCTTAGGGTTGGCTCGTGCAGTCACAAGGAATGCAGATGCTGGAATCTTGAGCAAAACAGTGCTGGAGGAACTCAGTGGGTCAGGCATCATCTGTGGATGGGATGAAGTCATTTTCTGGTCAGGATACTTCACCCTGGGGTTGGGTCGTACACTGTCGAGAATCAAGAAAAAGTCGAGAATATTCTACCGGAAATGCTGTTTTTAGTTGCTGCGTTTTTATAGCCCAGTCAACACGATAATGCAAATGTACAATGATTAATTATGTAAATTATTAATCTTAGTACCAAGTAACTAAACCATAGTTCACAGTAGTGCAGTCCACAGAAGCATGAAGTTGCAGAGATAGAGTTGTGGTTCGTGTATTAGTGTGAAGTGTTCAAGAGCCTGATGGTTGATCTCGCCACATTATCCGCTTAAAAAAAAGTCTGACGAGCTGGTGTGTGAATTCTCTTTTCAGAACTTCATCACGGCAGATGAGCTGCGGCGGGAGCTCCCTCCAGATCAAGCTGACTACTGCATTGCCCGGATGGCCCCGTACCAAGGACCCGACACAGTGCCTGGCGCCCTGGATTACATGTCTTTCTCCACAGCTCTGTACGGCGAAAGTGATCTGTAATCCCCACCAGCAAATTTTCTTTTCCATAGCCAGCCCACTCTTTCCTTACTCCCCCCTGGAGCATGCACGCGCATTCTCTCCACCACCACCTGAACATGCCAGTGCTATCCGCAGCGTTTTGCAGTTGGCATACACAATTTACCAAGGAACCTTTTGCTGTACATTCCATTATGTGTCTTATATTACGACTTCATTAGTCTTAAATCTATGCAAATTTCCATTTTGCGTTTCTATATTGGGGTGCAAAACATTTTCTGTACATTCTGCACAGACACACTATTTGGAGCACCAACTGTTAATTCATAAGTGCCAACGGACCTGTATGAATCAGTCTCACAGGAATTTGGAGGTTTTGATGTTAAATTCTAGAAATTCCATAGGAAACTGGCACCTTTGTATTTTTCCAAATGTACTCGATACTGTAAAACTAAATATTTTTGTATTATAAATATCCTATTTTCACCTCTTTCTCCCCCCCACCCACCCCACACAAACTCTGAACCAAGGTATAATGATGTGCTGCTTCAATTAATTTTCTTTCTGCAGCCAATTTGTAGAATAATTTTCACCAGGTGGGCCACAAATGTTTTTTTTTAAATGGATAAGGTATTTAGTTCTACAGTGCAGTATATGCTTTGAAGGAGGATGCAGTTACCTGGAAATTGTTTCTAACCGAAAATCGTGGCTGATTTAGATTTTTTTGCGAGTTTTTTTTTTCTCTCTCTTTAATTCAGTGTTCCAGAGTAGCCCATACTGCCCTTGCTGAACAGAATCTGTGTCTAGACTTTGGGAGTGTTTGGACAGGTCAGGTGACATGCTGAATAGGCAGCCCTTTACTGAAACGCAGGAGGAATAAATAAATTGCTGGCAGTGGGTATTAAGACAGTAACATGTTTGACTTTCTGATGGCTTCTCAAATAAACCATGTGACCTTAGTGGTGTCATGGGTTTAACAGCGCCCCAAGGGTGATTTGCTGTTCGCTGTTGCAGTTATTTATTATGAATAGCTTGTTAAAATAGCGTTGGCTTTAGCTACTGTTGTGCAGTTGAGGCAGTGTTGAATTCTAAAGGGGACTGGGCTTGAATCTGGAGCGTTTTGCTACCACATTTACTTGTCGGGACTGAAGGAGTAAGACAAGAAATCATGGCAGGTACTGCAATGCTCTCCTTTGTCCAGTGGCATCATGTTATTGCAGATTCCCACCGGGAAGTTTGAATCATTCATGTAAACTGATCATGGAACAGAACAGCAAAGTAGATGGGTGTAAAATTACTGAAATGCACATTCTATAATCCTAAATCATGAAAGTATAATCTTTGGTGAAGGCAAATGGGGATGTACACTGCATGCCCAAGAATGAAATTGGATGGAAACTTGACATATGCCTACCCAGAAACGCATCACGAGTCTGATTGAAGTCGGCAGCTAGGATTAAGTGCTGTAACTAACACGGTGATGAACTGGGACTGTCAGCTGTGTGTCTTGACACTTCCAGCTATGCAGTTGGAAAGTGAGCCCAGTGCTCGAAGCATTGGTACAACTGTAACTGGCTATGGTGACTGAGTGGCTTCACCTCAAACGGAGAGGATGGTTTCCCCCATTTAAATAGTTATGCCAGGGGTAAAATAGGTTATTTTTGAGGTAGGAAAAGTATTTATCTCTCCATATTTAATCTGTTCATGTACATACTGCAGTGGTCTATAATTTGAATGACTGCCTTTTTAAATAAAAACAAAAACAAAGCTGGGCTTTTTCTGTGAGGGTACTGAGTTTTTTTGCAGAAAGAAGTCTTTAGGGGGGGGGGTTGGGAGGTGGAAATGGGGGCTTTTGTTTTAATTTTTGATTCTCCTTGCTCCTCGGACTTAGACGTTGAATTGTTGTTGCTGTGAGAAATAGGCTGGCCTTGAGAGAGTATAACTGCAGTTCTTGGTGGTGTGGAAGGGCTTTTTGCTATTTACCTTAATATGGGACTTGCTATACGACATATATATATATATATCTCATCTGAAATTCTCATGGACTGTAATTACTGCTTGGTTTTTAAAAGAGGAAATAAATTGAACATTCTCTGGATTTAAAATAAAAAAAACATTCCAATGGACAAATGAGATTTTCTGGAATATTAGAAATATTGTGAACATTTTCTTCCCCTTTGTAGCCTCCTTGCCATAATTGTGAAGTATAAGTGAGGGCTGCCTTTCTACATTTGATTTAAGGGTGTTTTCAGAGGGTCTCTGCTACCTTAGCCCTATTAGATGAAATAAATCATCACTATTTTTGAGAAATAAAAACTCCCAGACTCTTTATTTTAAAGTCTGACTTTGAAGGTGTGTTTATTTCTTGCGATACAAGGCTACTCCTGGACTCTGAAGGTGTGCGTGGTTGAGCTCTCGAACGGCAGTGAGCAGTTTGGAAGAAAATGCATTCAATTACATGGTATATTGTGTATTGCTCGGCAGCTTGGCATTCACCGTTTCTCTCTGCCTCCTGAATTGGTATTAGTTTATTATAAATGAATGAATACTTAATTTTATTGTCACATGTCAGTCTGAAAAGGGTCCAGAACTAAGTCCTAAACATGGGCTCAGCAAATTGATATGTTGTTTGTGTCCCCTTTATGTCCCCCAATAAAGCCCTGAATGTCATGACCCCCAGGTTAAGAACCTCACCCAGATTTAGAACCACTACTCTAGACCCCACGACACCGATTTCCAAAACTGAACAAACCATCTCTGCCCAGACCAACCTCCCTGACTGGCTCCAGACATTGGGATCCATTGGTATATATTTTATCGACATATAGTGTTGCAGTGTGGAAACAGGCCCTTCGGCCTAACGTGAAAGGGCAAATACCAGAGTGCAGAATAGTGCTTCAGACAAAGTCTAACGTCTACAATAAGGAAGCTGGAAGATCGGGAATAATGATTTTGACATAAAAATGAATGAATCACCCTGTAAGGGTTTGCTACAGGGACAGTTGCACTGGTATCATGGTTCAATGGGCCTTCATTGTCATGAATGCTCAGCACAGTAACATTCTTTTGCACAACCCACAAATGCACAGTCGCCATATTTTGGCACCATTTGCGAAGAGAAAGTCGAGTCTGCTCCACATGCTGGGAGTAAAGAGCAGCCCAAACCCCCCAGACCAAGGTAAGCCCCAGGCTGCTGCAGGCCCGCGATCCGATGCCCTTCTCATCCGAGGTCTGTGGCCCTGGGGCGCCTCCTGTCGCCTACTGTGAAGACGCTGGAGACAATATCCAGGTCCATCTCCTACCGAGCCACTCCTCGCCTCTGAATTCACCAGTGGATCCCTCCTCTGGGCTTCCTCCTGCAGGCAGCGGCCCACTGAGCCCTTGTTCACAGTGGTGAACCAGGCCTGCCGCTGCATGTAGCAACTGGTGGCGCACAGGGTCTTTGTTGTCATCTGGGACCGTCCCTGCTTAAGCCAGGCCGATACTTTATTACAACGGATAAATTATACGCCAATGCCATCATTTATAATTGGTGTGTACTGAGATGCAGTGGAAACACTGATATCCAGTCATTCTCTACACGAGTACAATCAAGAAAAGCACAGCAAGCACTGTAAAGAGAGAAACTTCAGAGTGCAGAGTAAAAAGTGCAAGATCCGCTATAAGGTAGGTTGGAAGATCACGACTACAACCAGGTTTAAGTTGGATCGAAGATGGACACAAAATGCTGGAGGATCAGGCAGCATCTCTGGAAAGAAAGAATGGCTGATGTTTCGCTTCGAGACCCGTCTTAAGACTGACTGGTAGTTGATAACAGCGGAGAGTATGCTGTTCCTGAATCTGGTATGTGCTTTCAAGCTTTTAACTTCATCCTGATGGGAGAGGGATGAAAATGGTCCGATAATGTTGGCTGTGGTCCGGAAGTGACGTGAAGTGTAAAAGAAGCGTATGGTGGAGAGTCTGATCTGTTGAGGAGTCTTGTTATTAGTTATATTAAATATACAGGGCATTTTTATTTCCCCAATGAGCTCCTGCATGAAACCATTGCATTTAGTGTCTGGTTGATCTGAATTTAAAACATAGAACAGAACAGACAGCCTTTTGCCCCACAATATCCATGCCGAACATCAACACCAGATAAATTAATCTCTGTATACGAACAATATCCCTCGATTCCCTATATGGTCATGTGTCTATCTGAATGCCTCTTGTATGCCCCTTGTATCTGCTTCTATCACCACATGTGGCAGCAAATCCAGGCACCCATCATACCGTTATATATATTTTTTTTTAAAGTCTGGAACTTCTCATTTAAACTTTGCCCCTCTGAACATAAGGTCATGAGTAATAGGAGCAGAATGAGTCGTATTTTCATCTTTGGACTGTGGGAGGAAACTCGCAGGGAGAACATACAAATTCCGTACAGACAGCTCCCCTAGTCGGGATCGAACCTGGGTCGCTGGCGCTGTGAGGCAGCAACTCTACCACTGCGACAATCAATATTAATTTCCTTTAAACTGTTTTATCAATTGCAAATATCATAATTGTACTTTATGAGCCAAGTAGGTTTTGCAACATATGAGGATTTTTATTTGCCATACATACAGTCATACCAATAAAAAGCAACGGAACACACAAAATACATTTTAACATGAACATCCACCACAGTGACTCCTCCACATTCCTCACTGTGATGGAAGGTGAAAAAAAGTTCAGTCTCTCCCTTCTTTGTTCTCCAGCGGTGGGGGGGCCCCTAACCTGTTGACGGGACGATCTTACTCCCGTAGCAGGCGGTGGGCCTCCTCATCGGGGCGATCAAGCTCTTGCATCGGGTGGGATCTCAGCTCCCCCGTGCTGGGCGATCTACCCCGGGTCGGGGCTGGTCGAACATCGTGTGGCATTTGGAGCTTCCCAACATCCGTCCCAACCAGAGACTGCGAGCTCCTTGATGATAAAGTCACAGGCCGCACAGTTGGAGCGTTGATCCCAGGCAAGGAATCTGCTCTGATGGTAAGTTCACGTCCCCACGGTGGGGCTCAAAGTCAGTCTCGAGCAGTTCCACAATGTTAGGCCGCAGAGCGACCGGAGATACGATCCCAGAAAACAATCGCATCTCCGGCAAGGTAGGACATTGAAAAAATGTTTCCCCCACCCCCACATAAAACAAACTAGAGAGCATTAACACATTTTTTAAACACATTAAAATAACAAAAAAAAAGAAAAGGACAGACAGACTGTAGGCGAGGCTGCCATCGAAGCGCCACCTGGTGGAAATAATCAGCTAAATGTTAATGTTCTCCCCTTCCCTCCATTCAAAGAGCAAAATGATGTTTACGTCTGGAAAGTTTGTATCTGTTAATGATGGAAATCCCAGTGGATCCGATCTTTCTGCTGCACGCATGCACCCTCTTGTGGTGAGCTTCAAGTCATTGGGTATTTTTTTAAAGTGGAGTAAGGGCTTCAAAGGTTAGGGGGAGAAGGCAGGAGGATGGGGTTGAGAGAGAAAAATACTGTAGATCAGCCATGATTGAATGGTGGAGTGGACTCGATGGGCCACATTAATGAATAATTTTAATGGCCAAGTATGTTCACATACAAGGAATTTGCCTTGGTGCTCCGCTCGCAAGCAACAACACGACATGCAGTAAACAATTGATAATAAAACATTATCGTTTAAACGTGAATGAAATAAAATACCAGAGCACAAGGAGGCTACAGACTTTTAGTTATTGAGTAGAGCATAAATGGATCAAAAGCGCAACCATGTAAGGCAATGGCTGAGAAATTTAGACTGAAGAAGGATCCTGATCCAAAACTTTGCCATGTCTATTCTGTCCACAGATGTTATCTGACCTGCTGAGTTCCTCCAGCACTTCTGTGTGTGGATCAATAAATACAACTGGGGAACTTGTGCCAAGAGTCAGAGTACTGTGGAACTCTCTCTCTCTTTCTTCCTTAAAGCCAAGGGCGAGGTTTCAGAAATGACCGAGGTGCATGTAAGAGTTGACACAGAACAAGACGTTTTAATCTAAAAATCTCGTTGCCTGGAGACCAGGTTTACACACGTTTACACACTTCCACGTTTACACACTTCCACGTCTACACACTTCCACGTCTAGGAGAACATGCAAACGTCTTCCAGCTTTCATTCGAGCAAGTCAAAAGGGTTTAATTGAGATATGTGCAAAAACAAGATTGGAATTCTTACTTGCAGCAACACAACAGGTTTGGAAACACTGCAAACAACCGATAACACGATAGAAACGGAAAACAAGGTTCAATAGACAATAGGTGCAGGAGTAGGCCATTTGGCCCTACGAGCCTGCACTGTCTCCCCATATCCCCTGACTGCTATCTTTAAGACCTCTCTTGAAAGGATCCAGAATACATTTAAAAAAAAAAAAAAAGGGCAAAATGAGTTTGCAGTGTAGTCACAGCTCTTTGGTGCAGGAAGGAGCTGCAGGCGCTGGTTTAGACCGAAGTTGGACACAAGATGCTGGAGTAACTCAGCGGGACAGGCAGCATCTCTGGGGAGAAGGAATGGGTGACGTTTCGGGTCGAGACCCTTCGTCAGACGTTGTTTCTGTCCAGTCTGGAGAAGGGTCTCGACCCGAAATGTCACCTATTCCTTCTCTCCACAGATGCTTATATCACAAATGCAGACATCATATCTACTATAAATTCAAATTCACACATGCACTGACTACACCGCCCAACACGGACTTCCATCTGTATATCTCGTCTGAAGAAGGGTTTCGGCCCGAAACGTTGCCTATTTCCTTCGCTCCATAGATGCTGCTGCACCCGCTGAGTTTCTCCAGCTTTTCTGTGTAACCTTCCATCTGTATATATGTATGTATGTAGCGCCGCAGAATTTGTGCACCTATTCCCCCCCATCTTCCTTCTGTTTTTTTTTGTGTTTTTTTTTTCTGTTTCTTGTTTTTTGTGCTAAATTGTATCTATGCACTGAGTACGAGCAGCTTTCAGTTTCACTGTACATGTATAGTGACAATAAATGGCATATCTATGTCTATCTATGCTGCCTGTCCCGCTGAGTTACTCCAGAGAGTTTTGTGTGTGCAGCTCCGGTCGGCGCCGCCAGGGGGCAGTGGGTGCAGTGGCGGCTGTTGACCGTAGGGGGCGGGGCCCGGAGAAGAGGGGGCGGGTCCGAGGGAGAGGGGGGCGTGGCCAGGGGGCGGGGCCAATGGTGGGCGGGGCCAATGGTGGGGGCGGGGCCAATGATGGGCGGGGCAGGCTGGGGAGGGGGCAGGCTGGGGAGGGGGCGGGGCCAATGGTGGGCAATGGGGGCGGGGCAGGCTGGGGAGGGGGCGGGGCCAAGAAGGGGCGGGGCCACTGGTGGGCGGGGCCAGCGGCTCCACAATCCCCCCCCCGCCACCGGCTAGACTTGGTCTCTCCCTCTCTCCCTCCACACACACAAACCCCCCCGCGGTCGGAGTGGAATCGCCCGTCGCCCGGGGAACCGGGACCCGGATGCGGTCTGCGGGAGATTGCCGGATGTGGCGGCGACAGGAGGTGAGAGGGGAAAGTAGAGGGAGAGGGGCCGAGTGGACACGGGGGGGGGGAGAGGGGCCGAGTGGACACGGGGGGAGAGGGGCCGAGTGGACACGGGGGGGGGGAGAGGGGCCGAGTGGACACGGGGGGGGGGGGCCGAGGGGGCCGGGGGGGACAGGGGGGGGGGGGGAGAGGGGCCGAGTGGACACGGGGGGAGAGGGGCCGAGTGGACACGGGGGGAGAGGGGCCGAGTGGACACGGGGGGGAGAGGGGCCGAGTGGACACGGGGGGGGAGAGGGGCCGAGTGGACACGGGGGAGAGGGGCCGAGTGGACACGGGGGGGGGAGAGGGGCCGGGGGGGGGAGAGGGCCGAGGGGGGGGGAGAGGGGGCCGAGTGGACAGGGGGGGGGGAGGGGCCGAGTGGACACGGGGGGGGGAGAGGGGGGCCGAGTGGACACGGGGGGGGGAGAGGGGCCGAGTGGACACACGGGGGAGAGGGGCCGAGTGGACACGGGGGAGAGGGGCCGAGTGGACACGGGGGGGGGGAGAGGGGCCGAGTGGACACGGGGGGGGGGGGGGGAGGGGGGCCGAGTGGACACGGGGGGGGAGGGGCCGAGTGGACACGGGGGGGAGAGGGGCCGAGTGGACACGGGGGGGAGAGAGGGGCCGAGTGGACACGGGGGGGGGGAGAGGGGCCGAGTGGACACGGGGGGAGAGGGGCCGAGTGGACACGGGGGGAGAGGAGGAGGAGAGGGGCCGAGTGTGGACACGGGGGAGAGGGGCCGAGTGGACACGGGGGAGAGGGGCCGAGTGGACAGGGGGGAGAGGGGGCCGAGTGGACGGGGGGAGAGAGGGGCCGAGTGGACACGGGGGGGGGGAGAGGGGCCGAGTGGACACGGGGGGGAGAGGGGCCGAGTGGACACGGGGGGAGAGGAGAGGGGCCGAGTGGACACGGGGGGGGGAGAGGGGCCGAGTGGACACGGGGGGAGAGGGGCCGAGTGGACACGGGGGGGGGGAGGGGCCGAGTGGACACGGGGAGAGGGGCCGAGTGGACACGGGGGGAGAGGGGCCGAGTGGACACGGGGGGAGAGGAGGAGAGGGGCCGAGTGGACACGGGGGGAGAGGGGGCCGAGTGGACACGGGGGGAGAGGGGCCGAGTGGACACGGGGGAGAGGGGCCGAGTGGACACGGGGGAGAGGGGCCGAGTGGACACGGGGGGAGAGGGGCCGAGTGGACACGGGGGGAGAGGAGGAGAGGGGAGAGGGGCCGAGTGGACACGGGGGGAGAGGGGCCGAGTGGACACGGGGGGGGGGGGAGGGGCCGAGTGGACACGGGGGGGAGAGGGGCCGAGTGGACACGGGGGAGAGGGGCCGAGTGGACACGGGGGGAGAGGGGCCGAGTGGACAGAAGGGGGAGGGGATGAAGGGAGATGGAGGGGGGGAGAGGGATAGGAGGGGAGAGAGGAAGGTTTAGGGCTGGAAGGGGAGGAGAGTGAAGAGGAGAGAGGTTGTGGGGCTGAGAGAGGAGAGAGATGAAGGTTGTAGGGGAGGGGTGGGAGGGTGGAGGGGAGAAACATAGAAATTAGGTGCAGGAGTAGAGGCCATTCGGCCCTTCGAGCCTGCACCGCCATTCATATGATCATGGCTGATCATCCAACTCAGTATCCCGTACCTGCCTTCTCTCCATACCCCCTGATCCCTTTAGCCACAAGGGCCACATCTAACTCCCTCTTAAATATAGCCAATGAACTGGCCTCAACTACCCTCTGTGGCAGAGAATTCCAGAGATTCACCACTCTCTGTGTGAAAAATGTTCTCCTCATCTCGGTTTTAAAGGATTTCCCCCTTATCCTTAAGCTGTGACCCCTTGTCCTGGACTTCCCCAACATCGGGAACAATGGGATGTGATGCTGAGGTGGGAAGGGGAGAGAAGGAAGAGGAGGAGGAGGTAGGAGATGAGGTGCTGAGGAGAGCCAGTTCATTGGCTATATTTAAGAGGGAGTTAGATGTGGCCCTTGTGGCTAAAGGGATCAGGGGGTATGGAGAGAAGGCAGGGATGGGATACTGAGTTGGATGATCAGCCATGATCATATTGAATGGCGAATGGTGCAGGCTCGAAGGGCCGAATGGCCTCTACTCCTGCACCTTATTTCTATGTTTCTATGAGAGGATGATGGAGGGGAGGGAGTGGCTGAAGGGGGCAAGGGAGAGAGGGAGGGAGGGGGAGGATGTAGGTCGGAGGGTGAGGGCAGGGAGCGTAGGGGAGGGGGTGATATAGCGAGGGTGTATGTGGGGTAGGGAGGGTGGTGAAGGGGATGGGAGGATGCAGGGGAGGAAGGGCTGGGGTGGGAAGAGTGGGTGTAGGTGAGGGGATAGAGCTGGGGTGAGAGGGGTGAAGGTGAAGGTTGGCTGAGGGTGTTTATGGGTGAGTGTGATGAGATAAATAACCTCCATGGGTTCTGTGTGATTCGACAAATGTTTTATATTTCGCAACATAATTTTGACAAAATCAATGTGTATAACCTGTTAACGGAGATGTTGAAACAAGGAACTGCAGATGCAGTCTTACAAAAGAAGCGAGTGCTGGAGTAACTCAGCGGGTCAGGCAGCATCTCAGGAGAACATGGATAGGTGACGTTTCGGGTCAGGACCCTTCTTGCAGTTTAAACAAGGGTCCCGACCTGAAATGTCACCTGTCCATGTTCTGCTGAGATGCTGCCTAACTTTCTGAATTACTCCAGCAGTCTGTGTCTTCTTTGGCTGAACAGGTGAGTTTGGCAGAAGAGATTCTATATAGATACCGAAGATAGGCACAGAATACTGGAGTAACTCAGCGAGACAGGTGGGAAGGTGTGGGTGACGTTCCTGGTCGAGCCAGCAGCAGTGCAGTTCCAAGGGTTTCGGCCCGAAAAATTGCCTATTTCCTTCGCTCCATAGATGTTGCCGCACCCGCTGAGTTTCACCAGCAATTTTGGCTAACATGGAATACTGATGGCTCGCTCTAGTTTCAGGTCTCACACGCCAGCCTGCACTGGTGTCTGTGGTTGCTGCCCTGTCTAAGAGGCACATTCCCCAGCCCGCCAGACCACAAATTTAAGCTGGCCGGTGAGTGAGTGTAAACGGACTGCGTTCCTGGGATTGTTCCCCAGCTCTGTCGCAAGCCAGCAATCTCAGTTCGTGCATTCCCTGGCATGGCCAATAATGCAAGGTACAGCAGGCAGGGACATCGAGGGAAAGGGGAACGTGTATATCGCAGGTTTAAACAATAGATAATAGGTGCAGGAGTAGGCCATTTGGCCCTTTGAGCCAGCGATGGCTGATCATCCCCAATCAGTACCCCATTCCTGCCTTCTCCTCATATCCCCTGACTCCGCTATCTTTAAGAGCCCTATCTAGCTCTCTCTTGAAAGCATACAGAGAACCTGCCTCCACTGCCCTCGGAGGCAGAGAATTCCACAGACACACCACTCTCTGTGAGAAAAAGTGTTTCCTCGTCTCTGTTCTAAATGGCTTACTCCTTATTCTTAAACTGTGACCCCTGTTTCTGGACTCCCCCAACATTGGGAACATGTTTCCTGCCTCTAGTGTGTCCAAGCCCTTAACAATCTTTAAAATGGTTTAAAATGGTTGGTGAGTTTGGGGAACTTGGGCAGCGCTTGGACGAGTCTCGTTGCAACAGAGCGGTGATTTAGAGACATCTGGAATGTGAGTTTAGTAACTTGGGCTGAGAGAGAAGGTCAAGGTTTAACTCGGAAACATGAAAGGATTGCAGTTTGTGGAGCTGCAGCTGGAATGGGACATGGATTGGATTGGATTGTCTGAGTGGATTGGAGCAAGTGATGAGTAGGTTATCCCCTCTGGCCCAGGGCCATTCGGCCCATCAAATCTACACCGCCATTCAATCATGGCTGATCTATCTCTCCCTCCGAACCCCATTCTCCTGTCTTCTCCCCATAACCCCTGACACCGCATCACATAACGTGTCCACATTGCGTGGTCTTTACTGTCAGGAATAGATTAAATTGGTGGATAAACAAGAGGCCAGTAATGGAGACATGGGGATTTCCAAAGCCATGCAAAGATGGGCCTCGTTAATCTGCGTTCCAACCTCGTGGAAGATATTATTGTACCTCCAAATCCATGCTCTTAATTTAGACTAGCTTTAGATATACAGCATGGAAGCAGCCCCTCTAGGTTTCCGAGTCCACGCCGACCAACTATCCCCATAAGCCAACACTATCCTACACACCGGGGACAATTTTACTAAAGATAGGCACAAAATGCTGGAGTAACTCAGCGGGACAGTCGGCATCTCTAGAGGGAAGGAATGGGTGACGTTTCGGGTCGAGACACTTCTTCAGACTGGTTAGGGATAAGGGAAAGGAGAGATATAGACGATGATGTGGAGAGATAAATAACAGTATTGCACTAAAGCCAATTAACCTGCAAACCTGTACGTCTTTGGAGTGTGGGGGGAAACCGGAGCACCCGGAGAAAACCCACGCGGTCACAGGGAGAACGTACAAACTCCATACAGACAGCACCTGTAGACAGGATCGAACTAGCACTGCGCCACCGTGTGACCCCTTAATTTTTGGTCAGTAATGCCCCTGTCCCACTTAGGAAACCTGAACGGAAACCTCAGGAGACTTTGCGCCCCACGCAAGGTTTTCGTGCAGTTCCCGGAGGTTTTTGACAGTCTCCCTACCTGCTTCCACTACCTGCAACCTCCGGGAACCACACGGAAACCTTGGGTGGGGCGCAAAGTCTCCAGAGGTTTCCGTTCAGGTTTCCTAAGTGGGACAGGGGCATAATAAGTGTCTCTTTAGAGCACCATGTTACTTAACTCACCAGAGTTGAAAGCACAACTTTCTAACTTGGATAAGCAATCACAGACGGTACTCGTCGATTCTGAAATAAAAGCCCTCGCTGTCTGGCAGCATTGCCAGGCTGCTGGGGTCTGTAACGCGAGATCATCTTGACATTTGATGCCGCCCTTTGTTCTAATCCCCCTCCCCAAGTGTACTCACCTGAATTGATGGAGACTAAACGTTGATTTTCCTTTGGGAATGGTGTCGAATGCGCTGTGAGGAAAGCCAGGTTTGGGAGTGAAGGTAAATGGCATTTTAATTACATCGAGGTTGGTGGTTTGGATCAGGAGCCTGTGTAAGGCCTGCACTTAATGTCTGTATTGTTTACGTTCACAAAATGCCTCGGATAATCTGTCTAGCTCGCGTGACGTGACATCAAGCAGGAATGGCAGAGATCTGGGGAGATCAAACTTCAGAGACATCTCTCCTTGGAATCCATTTGCTGTGAAGCTGGGTGTAAATGAACCCAGTTTTTACGTAAAGCTGGAGTACTTTAAGATAGACACAAAATGCTGGAGTAACTCAGCGGGACAGGCAAACGTCGATCGAAGAAATGGCGACCCTTCTTCTTACCCTTCCATATCTCCAGTGTCCCTCTTCCCTGACTGGGTCTCGACCCGAAACGTCACCCATTCCTTCTCTCCAGAGATGTTGCCTGTCCCGCTGAGTTACTCCAGCATTTAGTGTCTATCTTTGGTGTAAACCAGCATCTGCAGTTCCTTCCTCCATATGGAATACTTTAAGCTTGTGTTAGTTTATTTAATAGCAGCGGGATATTCCTTTGTTAAACAAGACATTTGTCCATATCCGTGCATGGAGCGAGCTGCCGGAGGAGGTAGTTGAGGCAGGGACTAGTGTAGATGGGACATGTTGGTCGGTGTGGGCAAGTTGGGCCGAAGGGCCTGTTCCAACTCTGTATTCCAAGGGCCCCCGACATCAGTCTGGCAAAGGGTCTCGAACCGAATCGTCACCTATTCCTTCTTTTCATAGGTGCTGCCTCACCCGCTGAGTTCCTCCAGCATTTTTGTCTACCTCCGACCCGAAACATGGTCTGTCCATTCCCTCCACAGATGCTGCCTGACCCGCTGAGTTCCTCCAACTGCCCTTCTTCCCTTGTCTCCAAGCTTTTTTTATCCACCCCCCCCCCCCGATCAGTCTTTCGGCCCGAAACGTTGCCTATTTCCTCGCTCCAACAGCTGCTTTTTTTATCCGCTTTTTTTGTAACTGGGATTCTCCAGCATCTGTTCCCTCTAAACAGCAGGGACCGTGCACTGCTGCAGGGAGTTAGTGCTGCTGGAAGGTGCGAAAATTCACAAGACACAAGACTATTTTCTTCACACATTCCATTAAAGATAGATAATTGCACGGCAAGTTGTTACATCTCCATTAGGTGTTAACTTTTCTCATCAGCAGTTAACAATCTTGGCAACACTAATACTATAGTGGATCGCCCAGATTAGTGCTTCTTAAACTATTTCAATGTCCTTCACCCTTGAGTCTTCATCACAAAATTTAATTCACCCTCAACTAAATTTTCTTATGTTTTTTGGTAATTTTCCTTATTCTCCCTTATGTATAATTTTATACATGACTTTTTTGTCACATGAGCAAAAAACAAAAATTAACTGATTTCTTAAATTGGAGGCCAAGTCACTGGATGGATGTAAGAGAGAGTTAGATGGAGCTCTCGGGGCTAGTGGAATCAAGGGATATGGGGAGAAGGCAGGCACGGGTTATTGATTGGGGACGAGCAGCCATGATCACAATGAATCACGAGGGCCAAATGGCCTCCTCCTGCACCTATTTTCTATGTTTCTATTTTTATTTTATTCAACTTTTTGAACAACCTAAAAATATGTAAAGAAAACAAGGGGTGAAAAAAGAAAGTTTAATTACCAATGGAGTTGGATAATCATTCAATTAGAATGATATAATAATAATAATAATAATAACATTTATTTATATAGCACTTTTCAACAAAACCAGTATTTGAACCAAAGTGCTTTACAGAGTTTGATTAAATTAATAGAACAAACCAAATGTCAATATATCCATACAAAACAAAAAAGTGAAAAAAGAAAAAAAAAGAAAAAAAGACACAGAACAGTACACTATAGAAATCAACATGAAACGTCCCCCCACAGCAGATATAAACCATTCCAATGTCTAAAAGCTGGGCTTCAGCCCCATCCTACCCTTTCGTGCTTTGATTACTGCAGTTTTTGCCTTGGAAAATACTTAATATATTAGTATCCAAACAATATAACTTTCTATAACTCTCCACAGACACAAGCCCACAATACCATCAAATATCAACTATGGCAGCTAAATTGCTACACAAATTAACGATACAATTCAACAGTTGCCTACGGCCATCCTCCAGTGTTGCCATTTATACATTTATGATCCCACTAGCTCGTCTGGACTTCCCTAAAAGGTTATATTACAGTAAATTTGGGACATTTTGAAATTAGAAAACCATTGGAAGAGAGAAAAAAAAATCAAATTTCCAGCCTAACTGCCATTAAAGCCAATAAGAGCTTACTAACTAACCACTTTAATGGCAATGTTTTTTTAAGTATAGAAAAAAATATGTAGAAATATCTGAATAAATGAAGTCATTCTCCCTTCATTCACCCCTCTAGTTTCATTCACCCCAAAATAATTCCATTCGCCCTTGGGTGAGCCAATTTATCACCAGTTTAAGAAGCACTGTCCAAGACAATTATATAGCTTGGTGGGATCACATCATTTCCGATCAGAGGGTGCAGACTACTGTAGTTACACACTGAAGGTTGAAACAAGCAACAAGCAACCCAGAGGTTTTTGTCAGTCTCCCTACCTGCTTCCACTACCTGCAACCTCCGGCAACCACCTGCAACCTCCGGGAACCGCTCAGAAACCTTGGGTGGGGCGCAAAGTCTCCAGAGGTTTCCGTTCAGGTTTCCTAAGTGGGACAGGGGCATTACTCTGACTAGGGTGGGGCAGTGACGGAGAGAGGGGGTTACTTGAAAGTTAGATAATTCAATATTCAGGCTCATCTATTCAGACTCAGACTCGGGCTACAAGACCTTGATATGTTGCAGGTAATGCCCAACACCACCACCCATCCTCAGCTGCGAACCTCCATGATGATAAGCCCAGAGGTATGATAACGGTGAGATTCTGAGCCATTCAGAACAGGAATACTCCACATCACTCCTCCATAGTCTTGCCCCACCCTCTCAACGCAGTCTCCCTCATCTCCATTTGCAGCCTGATTTCTATCATCGCGGATTGTCGGCTGTGCTTTAGGTTGTCTGGGCAGTGAGCTCTGGAATTCCCTCGCTAAACATCACCATCTCTCACTTTCTTCCTTTAAGATGCTCAAAGCTTGTCTCTTTTGATCGACCCTTGGCCATCTGCCCTGTTTCCTCATGTGGCTACTTGCCATGTTTTCAAGGGTTACGTGAAGTGCCAAAAGATGTTGGGTTTCATAAATAAAAGTTGTTATCGCCTAAATCCGTGGCCCTTGATGAGTGGAGGGAAAAATAGACAATAGGTGCAGGAGTAGGCCATTCGATCCTTTGAGCCAGCACCGCCATTCAATATGATCATGGCTGATCATCCCCAATCAGTACCCCGTTCCTGCCTTCTCCCCATATCCCCTGACTCCGCTATCTTTAAGAGCGCTATCTAGCTCTCTCTTGAAAGCATCCAGAGAACCGGCCTCCACCGCCCTCTGAGGCAGAGAATTCCACCAGAAGAGTAGTTGGTTTCTGTTCCCGAGTTACGTTGGGCAGAATTGCCCACAACTCTCGCTCACTGCCTCTGTCTAAAGAACCCTGTGGGAAGTTTACGGTGATAGAATTGCTAATTAGACTTGAATGGAAACATGTTTGCGGAAATCACATTAGCGCTTCCCTCTTTGCCTGCGATGCAGCACAAAAAACAAAACCATTGTAACAACCAATCTTTGTGTAAGAAGGAACTGCAGATGCTGGTTTTATCTGAAGATAGACACAAAAAGCTGGAGCAACTCAACGGGACAGGCACCATCACTGGAGAGAAGGTTCACGAGGATGCAAGGTGTTGTAGACCTGTGGAACTGAGTGCGTGGGGCAAGTTATGCAACTGGATAGTTTGGTAACTTGCTGTACACTGCAGACGTGGGCTACAATATTTGAAAAGATAAACAAGCAAAATCGTTTTTCAATGGTCGACACAAGTGCTGGAGAAACTCAGCGGGTGCAGCAGCATCTATGGAGCGAAGGAATTAGGCAACGTTTCGGGCCGAAACCCTTCTTCAGATTTTCCAGCATCTGCAGTTAAACTTCTTAAATAGTTTTTTCTTTGGTTGGTTCCATCAATGCTTATTTGGTTGAAGAAGCTTCTTTAATGCAAGTTGCCGTGTTTGCCTCTGTGGAAACATGGAAGCTGTTTTTAGCTTAGTTACAGAGACAACGAAATGCGTATTTCAAAGATACAGCGTGGAAACAGGCCCTTCGGCCCCTGAGTCCATACTGGCCCATCGATCACCCATTCACACCATTTCTTTCCCAGACACTCCCTACACATGTGGAAATCTACAGAGTGCCAATTAACCTGCTATTAACTTTGGAACGTGGGAGGAAACCAGAGCGCCCAGACGAAACCCACGCAGTCCCCGGGGGAAAGTGCAAACTCTACACAGACAGCACTCAAGATCGAGATCGAACCAGGGTCTCTGGTGCTGTTATGCAGCAGCTCTACCCGCTGCGCTACTGGGACGCCTCCAAAACTGGAACTCTAATACACTTGGCGAGGTTTTTACCAGCTTGCTTATGTCTCCCTTTGAGAGAATTCAGGTGGTGAAATGTGTTAGACACTGGAGTTTTGTGACTTTTACAGCATACAATATTGAAACTGCCAAGCAAAATGGCCAGTTGAACACTGAAATATAATCTACCACATGTGTTCATTGGAAACATTAGATATTTTCAACAGCTGGTTTAGCTTGAGAAGGTTTAATGGGAGCTAAAAGCACTTGTTCCATCGGCTTTTTTGACAACTAAAGTTAATTCTCTGCTATCCTTCCTTCCCCCCCCCTCCTCAACTCCACTGTTTCTACTTCATTTCCCTTACAAATATTCATGGGAAACATTGAGAATTCAGGGCGGCTCGCAGTGTCTGAGCGGTAGAGTTGCTGCCTCACAGCGCTGGAGACCCTGACCACATGTGCTGCCTGTTTGGAGTTTGTACTTCTCCCTGTGACCACGTGGATTTTCTCCGGGTGCTCCAGTTTCCTCCAACACTCCAAAGCCGCAGAGGGAAATTCTTTTGCACAACCCATAAATGCACAGTCACCATATATTGCCACTGGTTACAATGAAATATGTCCAAATGTAATGCCACTTGCTGGAAGTACTGGGGCCCTGCCCATCCAGATAAGCCCAGGTGAGTCCCAAGCCCATGAATCATAGATACATAGAAAATAGGTGCAGGAGGAGGCCATTCGGCCCTTCGAGCCAGCACCGCCATTCATTGTGATCATGGCTGATCGGCCCCAATCAATACAATACAATACAATACAAATTTATTATCATTTGAGCCCCAGTGATTAACCCCATCATTAACCCGTGCCTGCCTTCTCCCCATATCCCTTGACTCCACTAGCCCCTAGAGCTCTATCTAACTCTCTCTTAAATCCATCCAGTGACTTGGCCTCCACTGCCCTCTGTGACAGGGAAGTCCACAAATTCACAACTCTCTAGGTGAAAACGTTTTTTCTCACCTCAGTTTTAAATGACCTCCCCTTTATTCTAAGGCTGTGTGTGGCCCCTGGTTCTGGACTCGCCCAACATTGGGAACATTTTTCCTTCATCTAGCTTGCACAGTCCTTTTATAATTTTATATGTTTCTATAAGATTCCCCCTCATCCTTCTAAACGAATCTCTTCCCTTCTTTGTTCTCCCACGGTCTGGGGCCTCTCGAGCCTTCGGTTGATGGGACGATCTTGCCTCCCGGAGCTGGTGGCGTTTGGGGCGATCAAGCTCCTGAATGGGGTACTTAAGCCTTAAATCTAACTGCTCTAGCAATCGCCATCTAGAGTGTATGTAGAACAGGCTTCTTGGAGGATTGCCTTACAAATGTACACAAGTTAATGCCTACAGGAAGAGCTATGATCCTAATTAGAGCAGGCATTTAATGTATTCTCTGGGTTTTAATAAGGGCACGTGCCTGTTCTACAACAAGGACCATCTTCTTCCTTGGATTACATTATTCATTTTAATAATGAAAAACTTGACATCTCAAAGCATGTAGTCCAAATTAATTTTAATGGTTTAATTTGATAGATTCTCCTAATTGCCCTGTGGGTAAATGTATCCTGCATCTGTCTTACAAGATCAGGAGTTGAATGTGAAGAGGGAGCTATTTTAAGTTTCTCTGCTCTGTGAAAAGTGTGCAGCTCCTTCAAGCGTTTGCTTGTCCACTCATCCCTCTGGTCTTTGCCACCATTACCCTGTCCTGAATCTCACTGTGGATAGACACAAAAAGCTGGGGTAACTCAGCGGGTCAGTCAGCATCTCTGGAGAAAAGGAATGGGTGCCGTTTTGTGACAAGACCCTTCTTCTGATTTCACTTCCTCTGTTGAGGGCACTGAATCTCCTGGTGCTTGTTGCAACCTGCAACATTGTTCATCTTGCGGGTAGATGTTTGCAAGATGGCTCCCTACCCAGGCGACTATTTTGCTAACCACAGAAGCAAATCTGCAATCACATATTGCCACACTCCTAAATCTACTCCCACAGAAACATTCCTGTAACGGCTCGATTGTAATCATGTATTGACTTTCCGCTGGCTGGATAGCACGCAACAAAAGCTTTTCACTGTACCTCGGTACGCGTGACAATAAACTAAACAGAACTGAAAGGGGCCTACAGTCTGCACCATTTAAAAGTTAGACTGCAATTATTTGCCAAGGCTGCTTTCTAAACTTGCAATCTCTACCTTATCGGCAGCACAGTGGCGCAGCGGTAGAGTTGCTGCCTCACAGCGCCAGACACCCGGGTTCGATCCTGACTACGGGTGCTGTCTGTACAGAGTTTGTATGTTCTCCCCGTGACCTGCGTGGGTTTACTCCGGGTACCTCCTACACTGCAAAGACGTAGGTTAATTGGTTTGGCAAAAGTGTAAATCGACCCTCGTGTGTGTAGAATAGTGTTAGTGTGCGGGGATTGCTGCTCCGTGTGGACTCGGTGGGCCGAAGGGCTTGTTTCTGCGCGGTATATCTAAACCAGAGGTCAATGAAGTCTGTGTGGGGAATACCAATAACACAAAGCCTTTGAGATCATGTCTCCTTTCAAAAGTGGAGCCAGAGTGTATGGTTTTGCCTACAGTCTGTGCTGAGCGAGAGCAGATTTACTGTGCAAGAGACCTCCCAGATATGGTGTGTGTTGCTCAATCTTCACTGGCTCCGCTAGCACAGGGAAAGCTGACTCCATCTACACCTCACGCTGCCTCGGCAAGGCCAGCAGCATCATCAAGGACCAGTCACACCCCAGCCTCTCCCTCTTCTCCTTTCTGGTATCAGGCAAGAGGTACAACCGTGTGATTCAGGGCCAGTTTCTTCCCAGTTCTTATCAGACAGGCGAACCATCCTATCAACAACTTGAGAGCAGTCCCGAGTTACTATCTAGCTCCTTGGAGCCCTTCAGACGATCTTTAATCAGATTTTACTGGACTTTATCTTGCACTGAATGTTATTTATGTTATTCCCTTCATCATATAACCATATAACCATATAACCATATAACCATATAACCATATAACCATATAACAATTACAGCACGGAAACAGGCCATCTCGGCCCTACAAGTCCGTGCCGAACAAATTTTTTTCCCCCTTAGTCCCACCTGCCTGCACTCATACCATAACCCTCCATTCCCTTCTCATCCATATGCCTATCCAATTTATTTTTAAATGATACTTGATGAAAATTTTCCACACAGAGAGTGGTGAATCTCATTCCAACTCTCCACCACAGAGGGTAGTTGAGGCCAGTTCATTGGCTATATTTAAGAGGGAGTTAGATGTGGCCCTGGTGGCTAAGGGGATCAGGGGGTATGGAGAGAAGGCAGGTACGGGATACAGAGTTGGATGATCAGACATGATCATATTAAAAGGTGGTGCAGGCTCGATGGGCCGGATGGCCTACTCCTGTAAATTTCTATGTTTTATGTTTCTACTGGTTATGAACCTGCCAAAAGCTTTTAGACAATAGAAGCTCATCCCACACCACTATCACTCAGCTGAGTAAAGAAGTTCCCCCGAATATCACCCCTAAACTTTCGGGCCTTAAACCTGAAGGGTGTCTCTTGTTTGAATCTTGCCTATTCTCCTTCGAAAAGCTTGTCCACATCAACTCTGTCTGCATATATCTGTACAGTTTCTCCAGCTTGATTGTTGTGTAACCTTCGCTTCTGGTTAGAATCTGCAAAAGCTTTTAGACAATAGACAAGATGCAGGAGTAGGCCATTTGGCCCTTCTAGCCAGCACCGCCATTCAATGTGATCATCCCCAATCAATACCCCGTTCCTGCCTTCTCCCCATATGCCCTGACTCCGCTATTTTTAAGCCCTATCTAGCTCTCTCTTGAAAGCATCCAGAGAACCCGCCTCCTCCACCACCACTGCACCTCGGTACACGTGACAATTCCAGAGTCTGTGGCCCGTCATCTTGAGGTCAGTGTAGCGTGAGTTCTGACAATGTTGTAAGGCCAGCAATAAACTTCTCCCTGTCCCTTGTTCAGAACACAAAATAAATAACCCTTTGGTGCCGGGGAGGAGAGGGAGGGGATAGCTGCTTTATTGTCTGTATATTTATTTACTCTCCATCTTGGGTGTTTTGTGGCTGAAAAGGCCAAAGAAAACATTCTGGGCAGTTCCAGTTTGACATTTGTGAGTCTTTGGGGAAAAGTTTAGAATCAAAAGTGCACAATTTGGAGAGTTACATTTTGGGTCAATGTAGTTTGTTTCGTTTAAAACAAGCTGTGTCTTTTCAGTTGAAATATTCTGTTCATGAAGTGCCATCAGTTTGGCATGTATTATAGTATTTAAAAAGCAATAAATGATGCCCATCTTTGTCTTGAGGGCTATAGGGAACCTGCGTCCACTAGCAGCCCAGCAGAGCGTTCTTTCTGCTTCAACATAAATATCTCCTGGGTACACAAAAATGCTGGAGAAACTCAGCGGGTGAGGCAGCATCTATGGAGCGAAGGAAATAGGCAACGTTTCGTGTCGAAACCCTTCCATCAGTCTGAAGAAGGATTTCGACCCGAAACGTTGCCTATTTCCTTCGCTCCATAGATGCTGCAGCCGCTGAGTTTCTCCAGCATTTTTGTGGATACCTTCGCTTTCTCAGCATCTGCAGTTCCTTCTTAAACATAAATATCTCCTGGAACAGTTTTTCGATACTTTTGACAACCACATTTATTTTATGTCCTCTCGTTCCTTGTTTCTTCTACCAATGAAACCAAGCTGCTGCATGCATTTTGAGAACAAGGAGTGCGTGATTGCTGATCAGACTTCATAGTGGGGAACCAAAGATTACAGTTCTATAGCATTTTCCATATCCCTTATTTTGTCCAACAGACCTTTCCCACTAAACATTTGTTTAAGAAAGAACTGCAGATACTGGAAAAATCGAAGGTAGACAAAAAATGCTGGAGAAACTCAGTGGGTGAGGCAGCATCTATGGTGAGAAGGAATAGGCAACGTTTTGGGTCAAGGTCCTTCTTCAGACTGATGTCGGGATGGGGGGGGGACATGTCATTTTGGAGTAAGGTGATCATTTGATGGACAAACATGATAGTTAATATGAGCAGCAAAGCAGACAACAAACCAGCATCGGTTAATCTGACATGGTGATATTGGTTAAGCTGGTCAAAAGACCAAAAAACAGGATGTCCCCAGTTTAAAAACAATGACCACGATCTTTTGCTTCCAGTTTTAATTCTGGGGATAAAGGTTTGGTTAAGGGGTGAATTTGAAGAGGTGTTTGAACCAAAGAATATACAATAATACTGTACCAATACAAACACAATACAAATTCTAAGTATTTTCATTTCACCTAGAGATACAGCGCAGAAATAGGCCCTTCGACCCACCGAGTCCGCACCGACCAGCGATCCCCGCACACTGACACTATCCTACACATACTAGGGGAAAATGTTTTCAACATGTATCCCCAGCCAATTAACCTACAAACCTATACATTTTTGGAGTGTGGGAGGAAGCCGGAGATCTCGGAGAAAACCCACGCGGGTCACGGGGTGAACGTGCAAACTCTGTACAGACAGCACCCGTGGTCGGGATCGAACCCGGGTATCTGGCGCTGTGAGGCAGCAACTCTACCGCTGCGCCACCCTGCTGCTCCTATCACTATTTTCATCACAAAATATAGAAAAATGACTGAACTTGCATAAGTGTAGCAATCTCATGCCAAATTCCAACCCTGCTTCCTCTCACTAAAATTGCCGCTCAGTGAGAGACTATAGATTTGGCATGATGCAGTCTGCTTGAGGTAGTGATTGGTACGTTGTCATTACTCTGATTGAAGACTCAGTTTGGAGACTAGCAGTTTGGGTTCTATATGCGGATGTGTATAACCACACTCTTGCCTTCCAGCAGTCCGACAGACCTACAGAATCTCCCCTTTCATCTCTCTGCTGAGTTGGCTGATGTAACATAGATGAATGGAGACACATTCTCACTGAAGCGTAGCACATGCAGATAAAAAGATGCTGAGGCTCTTAAACGAGCTTCACTGATACGATACGACAGAACATTAGAATAGAATAGTTTCTTTATTGTCATTGTAACATGGGCCATGTACAACGAAATTTAAAATGTCAGCCAGTCAGTGCAGCATTCAAACATTTCTAAAGCTAACGAAACATCCACGGTAAAATAATAAAGGTAAGCAAATAAATAAATATCACAGACAAAGCACGCATACACACCCAACCCTCCATCCTTCTGTCGATTTCACCGTTACCACAGTCCCTTAGTCTGTATCGCCCCTGCGTTCCTTGGCGGCTACATTTAGTGCTTTTATAGCAGTGGGGTAAAAACTGTTTTTTAGTCTATTTGTCCTTGTCCTTGTGGATCTGTACCGTCTGCCTGACGGCAACAGTTCAAACAGGGAGTGTCCGGGGTGGGAGATGTCCTTTATTATATTCTGGGTTTTTTTGGTGCAGCGGGAACTGTGTAGGTCCTCCAAGGTAAGGAGAGGGCAGCCGACAATCCTCTGGGCGTTGTCAATGGCCCTCTGGAGCGCTTTCCTCTGAGCCGCTGTGCAGCTGGTGTACCACACGCATACACAGTATGTTAGTATGCTCTCAATGGAGCACCGATAAAAGGACAGCAGCAGCCTCTGAGTGATGTTATTCTTCCTGAGCACCCTCAGGAAGTGCAGTCTCTGCTGGACCTTTTTCAGCAGCGCAGTGGTGTTCACGCTCCACGTCAGGTCCTCCTCAATGTGGATTCCCAGGAAGCGGAAATACGCCACCCTCTCTACACAGTCCCCTCTGATGGTCAGTGGTACCATGTCCGTTTTGTTTTTCCTGAAGTCTATTATTACCTCCTTCGTCTTTGAGGTGTTGAGGAGCAGGTTATTTTCTTCGCACCACACTGTCAGCTGCTCCACCTCATCCCGGTAGGCGTACTCGTCCCCCCCGGAGATGAGTCCCACCACTGTAGTGTCATCCGCAAATTTGACAATGGTGTTGCTGTGGTGGGCGGGGGTGCAGTCATGTGTGTAGATGGTGTAGAGCAGGGGGCTCAGTACGCAGCCCTGTGGAGAGCCGGTACTGAGGCTGAGGGCCGTGGATGTGTGATGGCCCACTCTGACTCTCTGGCTGCGACCCGACAGGAAGCTATTTATCCACGTACAGGTGGAGTGTGGAAGTCCCAAGTCCCCCAGTTTGTCCACCAGTTTGTGGGGAAGGATAGTATTAAAAGCAGAGCTGTAGTCCACAAAGAGCATCCGCACGTAGCTCCCCCGCTGCTCCAGGTGAGACAGTGCAGCATGGAGAGCTGTGGCTACAGCGTCCTCTGTGGATCTATTCGCTCTGTACGCGAACTGGTGGGGGTCAAAGCTTCGGGGCAGAAGTAATGTGATGTGACCCCGGACCAGTTTTTCAAAACACTTCATCACCACTGGTGTGAGTGCGACTGGCCGGTAGTCGTTGAGGCTGGAGATGTTGGTTTTTTTGGGCAAGGGGACTATGGTGGAGGACTTCAGACAGGGTGGGACAGTGGACTGGGCCAGAGACTGGTTAAAAATCCTTGTAAGGACTCCAGCCAGCTGGTCTGCGCAGTCCTTCAACACGCGTCCAGAGACGCCGTCAGGTCCAGTAGCCTTCCTTGGATTGATGGCCCGCAGAGTGCGCCTCACCTCATGCTCCTCTATCTTGAGGGGTAGGCTGCTGTAGACCATGTGCTGTGATGTGGCTGTCTCGGGTGGCTCCACTTCAAAGCGAGCAAAGAAGTGGTTCAGCTCCTCTGCCAGCGAGGCGTCACCTTCAACAGCTCCAAGGTTGGTCTTATAGTTGGTGAGATACTGGACCCCCTGCCACACCTGCCTGCTGTTATTACTGTCCAGGTGGTCCTCTATCTTCCTCCTGTAGTTTGATTTGGCCTCTCTGATGCCTCTCTTCAGGTTAGCTCGGGCCGTGCTGTATAAAGCCCTGTCGCCAGACCTAAAAGCGGTGTTCCTCTCTTTCAACAGCCGCTGGACCTCCCGAGTCATCCAGGGCTTCTGGTTGGGGTAGACCCGGATGCGTTTGTCCACTGTGACCGTGTCCATGCAGTTTTTAATGTAACACAGTACACTGTCTGTGAACACCTCCAGGTCCCGGTGTTCAAACACCTCCCAGTTGGTCCTGTCGAAACAGTCCTGCAGCTGCTGAGAAGCACCATCAGGCCAGGTTGTGATGGTCTTTGTAATGGTAGGAGCGGTTTTCCTGAGGGGGGCATATGCAGGAATTAAGAGCAGGGACATATGGTCAGACTGGCCCAGGTGTGGTAGTGGTCTAGCCCTATAGCCCAGCTTGATGTTGGAGTAGACCTTGTCCAGGGTGTTTGCTCCTCTTGTAGCACATTTAACATGCTGGTAGAATTTGGGCAGCATTTTCTTCAAGTCCGCGTGGTTAAAGTCCCCTGCTATGATGTGAACACCGTCAGGATATGTGCTCTGTTGGCTGCTAATGCTACCATACAAATGTCCGATAGCCGAGTTAGCATTGGCATCTGGTGGTATGTACACAGCAGTTATCATGACAACAGTAAACTCTCTAGGGAGGAATCAAATCGGGTCTCCGTCACTGTGTCTCGGCAGCTTTACCAACTGCAACGCTGTCAATGTTTGTTGAGATTCACACCTGCAGACTCTCTATGGAGGGGCATCATTAGAATAGTGAGCACATTACTGACCTTGGAAGGAGAAGATATATAGAGAGCTGTTTTAGATTTCTTAATTCCTACAGAGCCATGTTGGTTATCATTCGTATGCTATCCACATCACTCCACAAATGACAATCTGATCCATTTCCCCTTCGTTTTAACGATGTTGTGGGGTGTAGGATGTTGTGGGGTGGCGTTGTGAGGCCTGGAACTGTGTTTGAGCCATTGATCCCAAAGTATATAATGCATGAATTTGTACTGCATCAAATGGAGGCAAAAGAGAAGGTTCGCCAGACTGATTCCTGGGATGGCAGGACTTTCATACGAAGAGAGACTAGATAGACTCGGCTTGTACTCGCTAGAATTTAGAAGATTGAAGGGGGATCTTAGAGAAACGTGCAAAATTCTTAAGGGGTTGGACAGGCTAGATGCAGGAAGATTGTTCCCGATGTTGGGGAAGTCCAGAACAAGGGGTCACAGTTTAAGGATAAGGGGGAAATCTTTTAGGACCGCGAGGAGAAAAAAAAAATTCACACAGAGAGTGATGAATCTGTGGAATTCTCTGCCACAGAAGGTAGTTGAGGCTACAGTTCATTGGCTATATTTAAGAGGGAGTTAGATGTGGCCCTTGTGGCTAAAGGGATCAGGGGGTATGGAGAGAAGGCAGGAGGTACAGGATACTGAGTTGGATGATCTGCCATGATCATATTGAATGGCGGTGCAGGCTTGAAGGGCCGAATGGCCTACTCCTGCACCTATTTTCTATGTTTCTAAATGTAAAACAGTGAAGAGTACAAACAAATATGGAACGGGTGAAAGACAAGCCAACTTTTGGGCATAACTTGGAAACTGAGCTCATTTCAAAGGAGGAGGAAATGAGTAGAATAGATTCTGCACAATAACAATTGTAATCACATCTTACCTCCAGACATTTTGGCTTGAGACCCGGTGACTCAATGTGAAATGTTATCCACCCTTCTGGACGTGGATGGGAAAGTGGTTAATACATTGGCTCTGAAGTTACACTGCCATTTTTCCATGGTGCAATGTGGCTCTGTGTTCATGCCATCCAGCAATGCAACGGGAAAACTACAGAGTGCAGAAGGCATTTAAATACAGGACTACCCTCACAAAGGTTGTTCATTATATATTATCTGTGTGCATTGCATTTACAAACCTGCTTAGTTTAGTTTTAGGTTACACAAAAAAGCTGGAGAAACTCAGCGGGTGCAGCAGCATCTATGGAGCGAAGGAAATAGGCAACGTTTCGGGCCGAAACCCTTCTTCAGACTTAGTTTAGTTTTAGTTTAGCTTTGAGATACAGTGCGGGAACAGGCCCACCGATTCCACACCGACCAACGCTCCCCGCACGTTAACACCATCCTACACATTCACGAGGGACAACCGAAGACCTTTGAGAAAACCCACGGGGAGAAGGTACAAACTCCGTACAGACAGCACCCGTAGTCAGGATGGAACCCGGGTCTCTGGCGCTGCAAGTGCTGTAAGGCAGCAACTCTACCACTGCGCATTGTACTGCCCCATTCTCATTGAATTCAATATGGAATCCCATGGGATTTGCATAAATCAAGGAATGAAATGGTATCCCACTAGTTGGAGTATATGAAACAATATAAATCAATAGACCTGACTATTTGAGTGAATTTTGGGGGAAGCATCTTGAAACCTTAGTTAAGGGCACCTTGAAATATGCTTCATTCACCTCCATCCTCGTGAGGAATCTGCCTTTTAAAATATGTACAAAGGAACTGCAGATGCTGAGAGACACCGAGGATAGACTCAAAATGCGGGAGTAACTCAGCGGGGCAGGGAGCATCTCTGGATAGAAGGAGAAGCGCCTCGATCCGAAACGTCACCCATACCTTCTATCCAGAGATACTGCCTGTCTCGCTGAGTTACTCCAGCATTTTGTGCCTGCCTTTTAAAATATGTCGGGTACAAGGGAAGGTGAAGGATCGTGGATATAATTACAAATTATCTTGTCATTAGAAGAATGTATGAATAAATTAGAACCACTGCTTCACATAATAATGACTGGTGAGCTGTACAGATAACTATTCCAACTATTACTGATTGTGATGAGTAACTTTGGTCAGGCATTAGTCTTGAGGTAAGTTTACCGATTAGATTTGGTGTGACAATTGAGATGAATAATATTCTAAAACATTTGGTCCATTAATACTCTTGATTGGTAAACGTGGAGGTATTATTTTGGGGATAGACAAAAGTGCTGGAGAAACTCAGCGGGTGCAGCAGCATCTGTGGAGCGAAGGAAATAGGCAACATTTCGGGCCAAAAAGCCTACTTCGGACTGATGTAGGGTGGGTGGGGGGGGGGGGGGGGGGGGGGGAAGAAGAAAGGAAAAAGGATGAGGAGGAGCCCGAGGGCTGAGGGAGAGCTGAGAAGGGGAGGAGACAAGAGGAGGAGACAGCAAGGGCTACCAGAAACTGGAGAATTCAATGTTTATGCCGCTAGGGTGCAGACTGCCCAAGCGGAGGTAGGGTGCAGACTGCTCAAGCGGATTATTTTGGGGATATTGGGGATGTATCCAGAGGCATTGTTGATGTAGGCCGTAGAACTGTTGGGCGGCACAATGGGGCAGAGGTAGAGTTGCCACCTTACAGCGCCGGAGACCCAGGTTCGATCCTGACAACGGGTGCTGTCTGTTTGTACGTTCTCCCCGTGAGCATGTGGGCTTTCTCCGGGTGCTCCGGTTTCCTCCCACACTTGCAAATTGTCCCTGGTGTGGAGGACAGTGATCGCTGGTCTGCGCGGACTCGGTGGGCCGAAGGGCCTGTTTCCAAGCTGCATCTCTAAAGTCTAAATGATTTGTGTGTGAAGAGTGCAGAGGTGAGAATAGACCGGGGCAGCACCAGAAACCTCAGTTCGGCCTGGGAGTGTTTCCTGACTGAGTGACCTCAGGGTGGGAAAATGTTCCTTTCCGTAACACTAGCCTGAATCAATGGAAACCAAATCTGGGACCAAACCACTCAAACTGGAGTGGTGAGCACACCAGTAAGATGATAGGACTATCTCATCGATCTCACGTCCATGGGAGATGGCACTCACAGCCCAATCTTGGAAACTAGCATGAAATCTGAACCAGGGTGTTGTAGAGAACATAAATCTCACACTGGATCCCGCGCTCCTTAAACTCTGAAGCCTACTTTGAAAAGTGAACTCTTCATTTTTGTCCAACTTGCACAAGCACTGACAAGCAGTGTACATGCCCTGAGTTCATTTGAATTCAGGTTCAGTACATGATGAAAGGTGATGTGTTTTTATTTTACTTTTCTCTTGCGCTCTAGTTGGCCGTGTTCCAAGAAGCCGGCATGTCTTCATCAGTCTGAAGAAGGGGTTCGGGCCGAAACGTTGCCTATTCCTTCTCTCCATAGATGCTGCCTCACCCGCTGAGTTTCTCCAGCATTTTTGTCTACCTTCGATTTTCCAGCATCTGCAGTTCCTTCTTAAACACTACTACATGAACATTGCCGACCTGCATATCAACAACTTTCCATAAAAACTGCACTCCCATGTGACTAATGTCCAGCACGAGATGTTGAATTCCCCGTTCTTTTTGTTTTTAGCTACTTTTCCAATACCCTGATTTTTTTTTTCTCGGCGTTCAATAACTCCTTATAGGCAGACTAGTTCACAGAGTCTGTGGACTATTTTTCACACAGAGAGTTGTGAGTCTGTGGACTCTTTTTCACACAGAGAGTTGTGAGTCTGTGGACTCTTTTTCACACAGAGAGTTGTGAGTCTGTGGACTCTTTTTCACACAGAGAGTTGTGAGTCTGTGAACTAATTTTCACATTGAGAGTTGTGAGTCTGTGGACACTTTTTCACACAGAGAGTTGTGAGTCTGTGGACTCTTTTTCACACAGAGAGTTGTGAGTCTGTGGACTCTTTTTCACACAGAGAGTTGTGAGTCTGTGGACTCTTTTTCACACAGAGAGTTGTGAGTCTGTGGACTCTTTTTCACACAGAGAGATGTGAGTCTGTGGACTCTTTTTCACATTGAGAGTTGTGCGTCTGGACTCTTTCAAACAAAGAGTTGTGAGTCTGTGGACTCTTTCACTCAGAGAGTTGTGAGTGTGTGGAGTCTTTTTCACACAGAGAGTTGTGAGTCTGTGGACTCATTTTCACACAGAGTATTGTGAGTCTGTGGAATTCTCTGCCTCAGAGGGCGGTGGAGGCCAGCCTTCTGGATACTTGCAAGAGAGAGCTTGATAGGGCTCTTAAAGATAGCGGAGCCAGGGGATATGGGGAGAAGGCTGAAACGGGGTACTGATTGTGGATGACTCCTGCACTTATTGTCTACTGTCTATTGACATAGTTACATTCAGCCAGGGAAAAAAACTCCATGTTGAACACGGAAGATAAACGCAAAATGCTGGACTAACTCAGCGGGACAGGCAGCATCTCTGGAGAGATGGGATGGGTTGAGACCCTTCTTCAGACTGCAGGTTCTGACAGAAGTTCAGACAGATTGAGCACTTCTGTTTGAAGAACATTTGGAAGTCCATTTTAAAATGGACATGTTTGTTTTTGTTTTTAAAATGAGATTTAAGGGTGTGGACTGAACTGGTTATTTTTTTCCCCCAGAGGGTGGAGGTGCCACCCAGAGTATGTCATTGCAGTGCTCACAAAACCAACCAGAGGTCTACCACATCCTTCTCTGTAATGTGGCTGAAAGAGCTGCCTTGATGTTGTTCCATTGAAAACATTGTGTTCAAGTTGATGAGGAACGGCAAATGCTAAGCTGCAGGAGAGGGAAGCCTTTAGGTGTATGTGTCTAACTGGCTATTGGAAAGAGCAATCCAACTTGTTTTTTCTTCCCTGTAGCCATATGCATGTTTTACTTTTTAATAATAATAATAATAATAATAATTTTATTTATAGAGCACGTTAAAAACAAACATAGCTGCAACAAAGTGCTGTACATCACTAATCATTGACAAAAAAGTTAATACACACCAAAAATAACAATCAAAAGAAATAGTAGGAAAAGACATGTAAAATAAAGAAACATCAAAAACACCACAAACAGAAGCAAAGCCTCAGGCATGGTCAAAAGCCAGGGAGTACAAATGTGTTTTAACACTGGATTTGAAGATGGACAGTGAGGGGCCTGTCTGATGTGCAACGGCAGGGTGTTCCAGAGTGCCGGAGCAGCAACAGAGAAGGCTCTATCCCCTCTGAGCCTCCGACTAGACCTTTTTGGGCATTGCTTAATTTTAAGCTGCCTCCTGAAACAGCCTCACGATCAGGATACAACTCAATAGAGACACAAGACACCGCAGATGCTGAAACCTTGAGCAAAATGCAAAGTGCTGGAGGAACTCAGGGGGTCAGGCAGCATCTGCGGAAGGTTAAGTGATGGTTTTTGCTTGGGAACAATGGTGTAGCAGGCCAATCAGCCCATCGAGCTTGTTTTACCGTGTGTAGGAAAGAACTGGTTTATACTGAAGATAGATACAAACTGCTGGAGTACCTCAGCGGGTCAGGTAGCATCTCTGGAAAAAAAGGATGGGTGATGATTCAGGTTGGAACCCTTCTTCAGAGTCTGAGTTATTCCAACATTTTGTGTCTAAACTTGTTTTACTATTCAGTTAGATCACATCTAATCTATTCAATCTATTCGCTTGTTCTCCCAATTCTATTCATGTCAGTTTTAAATATATTCATTGCAATCTTGTACACTTCTGAATATAGGTAGTTTTTTTTCATCAAGATTTTCAAATTATATTGATTCATTTAATTTAATCCTCTACACTTTTGGGAGGCGATTGTCGTGCCAGCATGTGTTAAATTTCAGGCTTTCCATGGAGAAAGGAACCTCTTCAATCATATGTTTAAGAAGGAACTGCAGATGCTGGAAAATCGAAGGTAGACAAAAATCCTGGAGAAACTCAGCGGGTGTGGCAGCATCTATGGAGCGAAGGAAATAGGCGACGTTTCGGGCTGAAACCCTTCTTCAGACTCTCTCTCATAGAAAACATAGAAAATAGGTGCAGGAGTAGGCCATTCGGCCCTTCGAGCCTGCACCACCATTCAATATGATCATGGCTGATCATCCAACTCAGTATCCCATCCCTGCCTTCTCTCCATACCCCCTGATCCCTTTAGCCACAAGGGCCACATCTAACGCCCTTTAAATATAGCCAATGAACTGTGGCCTCAACTACCTTCTGTGGCAGAGAACTCTCAACATGTAAACATATAACTAAAGATCAGGATTTTTAGCATTCATTTTTAGCATTCATTTCCTTCGCTCCGTAGATGCTGCCTCACCCGCTGAGTTTCTCCAGCATTTTTGTCTACCTTCAATCATATTGTTCCTAACAAACAGGGGCTGGTCTTTTACAGTTAAAAGAAGAGATTTCTTTGGTCATTTGCGATGTTAAGCGACCATGATCCCTAAATGTTTCCTGTGCTCCAAGTTCTAAGTTAATGCTTTTGTTTTGGTTAAGTGGTTTAGTGGTTGGTATTGTCACGTGTGCCGAGGTACAGTGAAAAGTTTTTGTTGCCGTGCTATCCAGTCAAAGAAAATATTTATAGTTGATGAAAATTAATCAATGCACAAAAAAAACTAAGTATACATGAGTATAATCAAGTCATCCACAGTGTGCAGATAGAAACATTGAAACATAGAAATTAGGTGCAGGAGTAGGCCATTCGGCCCTTCGAGCCTGCACCGCCATTCAATATGATCATGGCTGATCATCCAACTCAGTATCCCGTACCTGCCTTCTCTCCATACCCCCTGATCCCCTTAGCCACAAGGGCCACATCTAACTCCCTCTTAAATATAGCCAATGAACTGGCCTCAACTACCCTCTGTGGCAGAGAGTTCCAGAGATTCACCACTCTCTGCGTGAAAAAAGTTCTTCTCATCTCGGTTTTAAAGGATTTCCCCTTTATCCTTAAGCTGTGACCCCTTGTCCTGGACTTCCCTAGGATAAAGGACAAAGGCTACGACATTTAGTACAAGATAATGCCTGCCCTCCAATGAGGTAGATGGGAGGTCAGGACCACACTCTAGCTGATGAGAGGATGGTTCAGTTGCCTGATAACAGCTGTGAAGAAACTGTCCCTGAATCTGGAGGTGTGCGTTTTCAAACATTCTGTACCTCTTGCCTTATCTACTGTAGAGTTAGCGTGACCAGGTTATCCGGTACTAGACTGTGCTGATGACCTTGCTGATGGGAGGGAGGCTGGTTTGCCTGGTGATCTGGGTTACGTCCACAACTCTCTGCGATTTCTTTCGGAGCTGTTCCCAAACCGGGTTGTGATGCATCCCAGTAAGATGATTTAAACGGAGCATCTGCGGAAGTTGATGAGGGCTGTTGGGAACATGCCCCCCCCCCCCACACCGGGTCCTTAGTTCTATCCCCCCCCCCCCTCTCTCCTCACTTGCAGAAAGCACTGGATGTTTCCGACTTGATTGCATTGCTTGGATATCACTGACTGTGGATTGAACATCAATGTTAGATTCAATGATGATGCATTTGGCAGGCTCTCTTATCAGATGACCCTGCCCTCACCAGAAGGTTTTCATATGACAGGGAAAAAGTTATGTACATTTCAGCCCCTGGGTACTCTGAACATTGTGCAATGTTTTATTCAGAGATTTTCTGGAAAGGAAAGTGTTCCTTGGGCGGCTTACAACCCAGCGGTATAAATATTGAATTCTCTAACTTCAAGTAGCCCTTGCTTACCCTCTCTCTCTCTCTCTCTCTCTCTCTCTCTCCCCATCCCTCCCCCACCCGACTAGTCCTCCGACTAGTTTCATGGTCTTGCTGATTAATTTTACTGTTTGTATGCCTCGTTGTCACCTTCCCCTCAGCCAACAATGATCTATTCGACATTTTCTTGGTCATCGTCTGCTTTGATCTGTCGTTTTCACACCTTACCCTTCCACATCTCTGGTTTCCCTCTCCCCTGTCAGAGATACAGTGCGACAACAGGCCCTTCGGCCCACCGAGTCCATGCCGACCAGCGTACACTAGCACTATCCTACATACTAGGTGGGATTTAGAAATGTTACCGAAGTCTGAAGAAGGGTCTCGACCCGAAACGCCACCCATTCTTTCTCTCCAGAGATGCTGCCTGGCCCACTGAGTTACTCCTTAAGGATAAAGGGGAAATCCTTTAAAACCGAGATGAGAAGAACCTTTTTCACACAGAGAGTGGTGAATCTCTGGAACTCTCTGCCACAGAAGGTAGTTGAGGCCAGTTCATTGGCTATATTTAAGAGGGAGTTAGATGTGGCTCTTGTGGCTAAAGGGATCAGGGGGTATGGAGAGAAGGCAGGTACGGGATACTGAGTTGGATGATCAGCCATGATCATATTGAATGGCGGTGCAGGCTCGAAGGGCCGAATGGCCTACTCCTGCACCTAATTTCTATGTTTCTATGTTTCCAGCTGTTTGTGTCTATCTTCGGTGTAAACCAGCATCTGCAGTTCCTTCCCACACAAAGTGTTTCATAAGTTTATATGTAACTTCTGCATGCTCTTGTTTCACTGATCAAGTGTTTGAGGAGGTGGTGTTGGTGTTCTCTTCTGTAACGGTATCTTGACCTTAGGTTTAAACCTCCCCCCGGAGGCTCCTCTCACCACACCTGCCTTTCCAGTTATCCGACACATTGCCCAGTTCTCCTCACTCACCATTCCCCCAGAACTTACTGCCCTAACTAAACACCGACCTCCAGGAAACCACACAGTGCTGGAGTAACTCAGTGGGCAAGGCAGCATCTGTGGAAGGAATGGGCAGGCAGAGGTTCCATTCAGGATCCTCCCTCACACTGGTCATCCCAACTCGAAACACTGCCTATCCATCCCTTTCCGGACGCTGCCTTACCCGCTGAGTTCCACCAGCACTTTGACTCTTGCCTGCAATTCCAGCATCTGCAGTTCCTTGGTCTCCATTTCACACCATGCTCTGTTCCCTCTTTTAAAAAATGTTGAATAAAACTACAGGGCCCAATGCTTTGGCCTGTTCTCCTATAACCTGAACAAGGGGTCACACAGTTTAAGGATAAGGGGGAAATCTCTTAGGACCGAGATGAGGAAAACATTTTTCACACAGAGAGTGGTGAATCTGTGGAATTCTCTGCCATAGAAGGTAGTTGAGGCCACAGTTCATTGGCTATATTTAAGAGGGAGTTAGATGTGGCCCTTGTGGCTAAAGGGATCAGGGAGTATGGAGAGAAGGCAGGGATGGGATACTGAGTTGGATGATCAGCCATGATCATATTGAATGGCGGTGCAGGCTCGAAGGGCCGAATGGCCTCTACTCCTGCACCTATTGTCTATGTTTCTATGTCCTGGTGTCACTGAAGTTTGTGATCCTACACAGCACCTCAGACCGTTTATTTTAGAGTAACAGCGTGGAAACAGGCCCTTCGGCCCACCGAGTCCACCCTGACCAGCGATCACCCCGTACACTAGCACTATCCTACACACTGGGGACATTTTACAACCGTTACCGAAGCCGATTTACCTACAAACCTCGTCTTTGTAATGTGGGAGGAAACCGGAGCAGCCGGAAAAATCCCACGCGGTCACAGAGAGAACGTACAAACTGCGTACAGCAAGCGCCCGTAGCCAGGATTGAACCCGGGTCTCTGGCGCAGTGAGGCAGCAACTCCACTTACTTGTAACACTAAGTTTTGTTTATCCTCTGCGGGAACGCATTTTGATTTTTTCAATGCCTTTGGCTGGCGTTGGTGTGTTCGAACTTGAATGAGCAACGACGGGTCAAATTAATATCTGAAGCAACAACTTCAGTCTATCTGAAAAACTGCTCTATGCCAAATCAGATCACAACACTTCCCTCCCCCGCCTGACTCCATCTGCCAATTAATTCATCCTCCCCTCAATCCACCAGCTCTCAGCACTCCACTCCCCCTCACCTCTTGATAGCGGCTTTCTCCCCTTTCTCAGTTCAGATGAAAGGCTCGGAGCCGAAACATTTACTGGTCCTTGTCACGGTATATCCCGCATGGCTCCGTAACAGAAGGCTGTCTGATTTACAGACTGCAAGCAGGGACACTTTCGGAGGCGGACATCAAGAGCTGCTGGGAGGTCACCAACTCGGTGACAGGCGCTCTTTGGTCTTACCAAACCTCGTTGGCCTTCCAGCGGAGCGAGATGTCCGTCGGGGAATGTTGCCGACTGGCCCGCTGCAGACTGCAGGAGTACGTGCTGAGGGGCGCACTGAAGCTCGGCCAAGGCTCGGCCAACGCCAAGGCTCTGCGGGGGAGGACCACAGTCTAGGGTCCTTCCGCTACTTGACATTGGGGGGCAGGGTCTGGTGGAGACGCCCCTCAAAATAAGGGAACCGATATCACCCCAGGGGGCCACATGAGCGGCAAGGGTACGGGGCATAGTTTTTGGGAACACAACCAGATAGAACGCTGACAAGCGTATGTGTAGCCGTGGAGAATGTCGGAGGAATTTTCACAAGTTCACAAGTTAGAATAGAATCAGGCCATTCGGCCCATCGAGTCTACTCCACCATTCAATCATGGCTGATCTCTGCCTCCTAATCCCATTTCCCTGCCTTCTCCCCATAACCCTTGACATCCGTTCTAGTCAAGAATCTGCCTTAAAAATATCCACTGACTTGGCCCCCACAGCCCTCTGTGGCAATGAGTAGCACAGATTAACTAAAGAAGTTCCTCCTCACCTCTTTACCAAACTGTTTTTTTGCACAGTTCTTGTTTTGTACATATTTTTTTTGATCCAATTTTTTAACACTATTTTTACACTTTTTTAAAGTGGATTTTTTTACCACCTTTTAAAAGTGTATTTTGATTTTTTTTTTAAATTCCCCGCACAATTGCAGCCTGAGTTCCTCCAGCAGTTTGTTCTTTGCTCCAGATTCCAGCACCTGCAGTCTCCTGTGTTTCAACAGATGTACAATTACTTAGTTATTCGGAAGATTAGCTGAATATTTTTAGAATTCCTATAATTACTCATCACCCTCATGCCTTCTCTCTTAATGGCTCCTCTCCGCACGCAACACGCTCCTGCTTCCCGGAATTCCAATTTGTATCTGTACACTTTTGTCCTCTCTGAGATTAGTTTAGCTTTACAGCAGGGAGCCAAGCCCCACTGAGTCCACGCCGACAATTCATCACCCGTTCACACTAGTTCCATGCCATTCCACTTTCTCATCCACTCCCTGCACACCAGGGGCAATCTACAATTAATCTACAAACCCGCACAACCTTAGGATGTGAGAGGAGACCAGAGCACCTGAAGATAAACCCTCGCGGTCCGAGTGAGGATCTGCGTCCAAACTCCACGCATTGTTCAAGAAGGAACTGCAGATGCTGTAAAATCGAAGGTAGACAAAAGTGCTGGGGAAACTCAGCGGGTGCAGCAGCATCTATGGAGCGAAGGAAATAGGCAACGTTTCGGGCTGAAACGTTGAGTCTGAAGAAGAGGTTCGGCCCGAAACGTTGCCTGTTTTAGGAAATAGGTAACGTTTCGGGCCGAAACCCTTGCGGGTTTCGGCCCGAAACGTTGCCTATTTCCTTCGCTCCATAGATGCTGCTGCACCCGCTGAGTTTCTCCAGCACTTTTGTCTACCTACAAACTCCACGCAGGCAGCACCTGAGGCCAGGATCGATCCCGGGTCTTTGGCGCTGTGAGGCAGCAGCTCCACTGTGCCACCCTGACCCTGACTATTGACTATTGATTGACTATTGATTATTGACTATTGATCCGTGATTTTTTAAATTGTTTGTGGATGTGGCAAATTCTGTGGATATTCTATACCATCAATTGTCCTTGCAAGAGGTAAGAATCAGCCCTAGTGCTCTGGGTCTGGAGTTGTCCACTGGTCAGACAAGGTAATGATGGCAGATAGAAACATAGAAAATAGGTGCAGGAGTAGGCCATTCGGCCCTTCAAGCCTGCACCGCCATTCAATATGATCATTGCTGATCATCCAACTCAGTATCCTGTACCTGCCTTCTCTCCATACCCCCTGATCCCTTTAGCCACAAGGACCACATCTAACTCCCTCTTAAATATAGCCAATTAACTGGCCTCAACTACCTTCTGTGGCAGAGAATTCCAGAGGTTCACCACTCTCTGTGTGAAAAATGTTTTTCTCATCTCGGTCCTAAAGGATTTTCCCTTTATCCTTAAACTGTGACCCCTTGTCCTGGACTTCCCCAACATCGGGAACAATCTTCCTGCATCTAGCCTGTCCAACTCCCCAAGAATTTTGTACATTTCTATAAGATCCCCTCTCAATCTTCTAAATTCTAGCGAATACAAGCCAAGTCTATCCAGTCTTTCTTCATATGAAAGTGCTGACATCCCAGGAATCAGTCTGGTGAGCCTTCTCTGTACTCCCTCTATGGCAAGAATGTCTTTCCTCAGATTTGGAGACCAAAACTGTACGCATTACTCCAGGTGTGGTCTCACCAAGACCCTGTACAACTGCAGTAGAAGATTCCTTTCACTAAAGCAAGTCACCGACCCCTGAAGGATTTGAAGCACCATCCAATAGATTCATGATTGCTACTGCTGAGACTCGTCTTTGACACCTGATTTATTTAGCAAACTGAAGTTAAATTCCCTGCTGTCTTGCTGGAATTTGTCTTTGAATTATCACACAGCAGGTCTTTGGTTACATTCTTGGAATTCTTTGCTAGACTTGTCATTACATTTCCCCTTCTACCAATCTTCAGAATCGACTACAAAAGCAATTGTGGTCATCTTCCTTATTCTGTAGTAATACGCCACAGAAACAAACTCTTCGGCCCATCATATCCACAGTGGGCACCAAACACCCTTTAACAACAATTCCACCCCTCCCCCCACCCCCGTAGTTTTCCTCCGGGTGCTCCGGTTTCCTCCCACACTCCAAAGAGGGTGGACAAAAATGTTGGAGAAACTCAGCGGGTGCGGCAGCATCTATGGAGCGAAGGAAATAGGCAACATTTCGGGCCGAAACCCTTCTTCAGACTGATGTAGGGTGGGGGAGGGGGGGGGGGGGGAAGAAGAAGAAGGAAAAAGGATGAGGAGGAGCCCGAGGGCTGAGGGAGAGCTGAGAAGGGGAGGAGACAGGAGGAGACAGCAAGGGCTACCAGAAACTGGAGAATTCAATGTTTATGCCGCTAGGGTGCAGACTGCCCAAGCGGAGGTAGGGTGCAGACTGCCCAAGCGGATTATTTTGGGGATATTGGGGATGTATCCAGGCATTGTTGATGTTGGCCGTAGAACTGTTGGGCGGCACAATGGGCCGAAAAGTTGCCTATTTCCTTCCCTCCATAGATGCTGCCGCACCCGCTGAGTTTCTCCAGCATTTTTGTCTACCTTCGATTCTCCAGCATCTGCAGTTCCCTCTTGAACACTCCAAAGACGTGCAGGTTTATAGGTGAATTGGCTTTGGTAAAAATTGCAAACTGCCCCATGTGTGTTGGGTAGTGCTAGCGTTTGGCGATCGTTGGCTGGCAGGGACTCTGTGGGCCGAAGGGCCTGTTGCGCGCTGTATCTCTAAGCAGAACTAAACAATTAACCAAATGACTAAATTAACCAAATTTTCCAGCATCTGCAGTTCCTTCTTAAACACTTTGTATAGATGCTGCTGCACCTGCAGAGTTTCTCCAGCTTTTTTGTGTACCAACCAAATGACTTGCTTGTACCCACATCATTATGGGGAGGACACTAAACTAATAAAAACTAAACACTTAACTCTCTTGTTCACAATTGAGAGAGGCTAACTCATCTTCTTTGTTAAATATTTAAAACAACAGGGTACTTGAGTGAAGAGCAGGGTAGCAGGTAACGGACTAATATGTTGTGGTCCAAGAAGCCTCCGACGGTGGCATTAAATTCCATAATAGCGATTATAATGGAGAAAAGACTATACCGATCGCTGAAAAGTTGCAATACCATCCAACATCTATCTATCTATCTATCTATCTATCTATCTATCTATCTATCTATCTATCTATCTATCTATCTATCTATCTATCTATCTATTATCTATATCTATAAAACTCAAATCCATCCCGTCCGCCTGCAGAACGGATCCCTTCCTGCCTTTTGATTCGTTGACGGCTGCTCCTTCCTATCAGCTTCCAACACACTTCGAAACAAAGTTGCAAGACAGGAACACTGAACTTTTCACTGCTGCAGCAGGCAGGGGAGGTGCAATTGAGGGAGGCAGGGGAGTGCTGGAAACTTACATTTGGCAACGGCTTCAGTTCCATTGGAGGAGACGGGTGCATGGTGGAATATTGGGTTGGGGGAATCACACCATTGGGGGAGCAGACCCAACGGGTCTGCACTTGGTCTAGTTATTATATAAAAGTCTGTGGCTGCCGCCTGCCGTCCGTCCGGCTGCCGGCTGCCTTTCTTCCTTTTGATTCGCTGCTCCTTCCTATCACCTTCCAACACACTTCAAAACAAAGTTGCAAGACAGGAACACTCTGAACTTTTCGCCTCAATGGGATATCACAGCAAGTGCTTCAACAGGAGGGGGAGGGCCAATTGGTATTGCAATTGGAACTGCTGCAGCAGGCAGGGGAGGTGAAATTGGATTTTTTTTTTTAATCCACTGCTGAGGGAGGCAGGGGAGTGCTGGAATCTTACATTTGGGAATGGGTTCAGTTCCGTTGGAGGAGACGGGTGCATGGTGGAATATTGGGTTGGGGGATCACACCATTGGGGGAGCAGACCCAACGGATCTGCACTTGGTCTAGTTACAAATAAAAATCGGCAACAAGATTTACGTTTACATTTAAAAATCCGGATCATAATGTACTTTGGCTTATTTTCAGCAATGATTATATTATATTCATCCCTTGTTGAATCTCCCCACTTCGTCTCCTGGACGTAGTCTTCTCACAATCCTAATCTAGCACTTTCTCCAAACATATCTGCAGGGTTGTAAGTCGTGGCGAGCTGCTCAATTCCTCGTCCACCATGGCAAGCTAAACTTGCATTCATTTCCTTTCCGTGATCTCAGGATATCCCACGGCACTCGGCTCCAATTAAGTGTGATCTCAGTTTCTGCATAGGAAGTTTGGCAGCCAAGTCTCATAATCAGTAACGAGGAAGCAAGCAACACATAAACTTTAGACTTTAGAGATACAGCACGGAAGCCCATCGAGTCCACGCCAACCATCGATCACCCTGTAGACCAAAACTATCCTACACACTAGGGACAGTTTTACAACTTATCGAAGTTTAGTTTAGTTTAGAGATACACTTCCAATTTTACCAGCGTCACTTTGCCCACAAACCTGTACGTCTTTGGAATGTGGGAGGAAACCCTTGCATCGCAACCCTCCTATGGACCGGAAAAGGCCCGTGTCCATCTTCTTCAGAGACGCTGCCTGACCTGCTGAGTTACTCCAGCACTTTGTCGCTTTTTTTGTCCACCAGCATCTACAGTTTCTTGTGTCCACACTATTGTGTTTTACATTTTAACATATTTTGGTTCTCTTTTCCTCTCAATTCTTTATATGTTAGTACAGTACTATCTACAGTTGCATGGAAATTTAGCACAAACATGGGTCTAATGATTCATTTGTGCATGCCAGTGTTTATACTCAACACAAACTTCCTCCTAACTTAATTTCACATCCGTTTCATCTTGATTGTGGTTAATTTATTGAGTATTTTGTTTATTATAATCTTGCATTTACAGGCCTGTTTAGTTTTAGTTTAGTGATACAGCGCGGAAACAGGCCCTTCGGCCCATTGAGTCCGCACCGACCAGCGATCCCCGCACATTAACACTATCGTACACACACACTAGGGACGATTTTACACTTACGTATACCAAGCCCATTAACCTACAAGCCTGTGTTTAAGAGGGAACTGCAGATGCATACAGATCTATATCGGTGAGACCAAGCGGAGGTTGGGCGATCGTTTCGCCGAACACCTCCGCTCGGTCCGCAATAACCAAGCTGACCTCCCGGTGGCTCAGCACTTCAACTCCCCCTCCCACTCCGCCTCCGACCTCTCTGTCCTGGGTCTCCTCCATGGCCACAGCGAGCAGCACCGGAAATTGGAGGAACAGCACCTCATATTCCGTTTGGGGAGTTTGCACCCCGGGGGCATGAACATCGAATTCTCCCAATTCTGTTAGTCCATTGCTGTTCCTCCCCTTCCTCAGTCTCCCCTCAACCATGCCCCAGCCTTCTGGTACTCTTTCCTTCCTTTCAAGGCCATTGTCCCCCCCACCCACCCCCAGATCAGTCTGAGAAGGGTTTTCCCGAAACGTTGACCATTTTTAGCTCCATAGATGCTGCTGCACCCGCTGAGTTTCTGCAGCTTTTCTGTGGAACCTACCAGCCTGTACCCATTGGAGTATGGGAGGAAACTGAACATCTCAGAGAAAACCCATGTGGTCACGGGGAGAACGTACAAACTCCGTACAGACAGCACCCGTATTTGGGATCGAACCCGGGTCTCTGGCACGGCAAGCACAGTAATGCAGCAACTCTACCGCTGTGCCACTGTGCCACGTCTTATGCTGCTGCAAGTAAGAATCTCATTGTTCCATTGTTGGGACACATAGCAATTAAACATTCTTGACTCTATTCTATCTGCCTCAACCATGCCATATTGCAGCAGTTTCTTTCCTATTTGTTCAAGGCCATGCAATTAATTGCCACGGCTTCTGAGATTTAGTTGAGTATTAATCAACAGAGGTTGACCATTTAGCCCAGATTAGCTTAGAATGCAATATCTAGGAAGCTCCACCTCCCATTCCGTATCCGACCTCTCTGTCCTGGGCCTCCTCCATGGCTAGAGTGAGGCCCATCGTAAATTGGAGGAGCAGCACCTCATATTTCGCTTGGGGAGTCTGCATCCTGGTGGCAAGAACATTGAATTCTCACAATTGTTGTCTCCTGCCCTTCCCAGCTCTCCCTAGCCCCTCGGGCTCCTCCTCCTCCTTTTTCCTTTCTTCTCCCCGTCCCCATCAGTCTGAAGAAGGGTTTTGGCCTGAAACGTTGCCTATCTCCTTCACTCCATAGATGCTGCTGCACCCGCTGAGTTTCTGGGCATTTTTGTGCACCAAGAGAACTGCAGATACTGGGAAACCGAGTTGGATGATCAGAATGCTGGAGTAACTCAGCGGGCGGCGCATCTCGAAGAGAGAAGGAATGGGTGACGGTTCTGCACGTGACCCTTCAGTCTATGTTTCTAAGGGTCATGACCCGAACGTCACCCATTCCTTCTCTCCAGAGATGTTGGCTTTCCCGCTGAGTTACTCCAGCATTCTGTGTCTATCTTTAGCTTAGAATACAACTTGGTCGGCATGGACAAATTGGGCCGAAGGGCCTGTATCCATGCTGTACAGCTCCAGTTAAGCCTCTCTTTCCAGTGCTATCTAACATGCACCAACTCACATTCCCATTATTTTCTAAACTCAATATAAACAACTGGCCACATTTTCATCGGGGTAGCAACAGAATGAAAAGGGCCAATATGTATTTGAACAGAGCAAAACATGAGCTGTTTAATAGGTTTGGATCGAACATGGTGTCTGGAGAGAACAGCCACAGAACTAAAAACAGAAAACGGTGTAAACAATCATCAGGTCAAACAGCATCTGTGAGGGAGGAAGTGGATGTGTTGCTCAGGTTAATGACCTCTATCAGAAATGGAGAAAGGTGGTCCCTGACTTAGTGAAACAAAGTCAAATGCAGATAGTGAATCATTTAAAACATTTTAGATGACACTTGGGTTCAATTATTTTATTTGTAGTAAAATTTGTATCAAATACTGCAATGGTGACTATTTGTACTTTCTAGGTGGATGTTTGCTATTACCAGTGATTATAAATAATTAGGGGCGGTGCAGTGGTTGGTACTTTGCAGCACTTGCAGATCCCGACTGCGGGTGCTGTCTGTACGGAGTTTGCACGTTCTCCCCGTGACCGCGTGGGCTTTTCTCCGAGATCTTCGGTTTCCTCCCACACTCCAAAGGCGTACAGGTTTGTAGGTTAATTGGCTTGGTATAAATGTAAATTGTCCCTAGTGTGTGTAGGATAGTGTTAGTGTGCGGGGATCGCTGGTCGGCATGGGCTTGGTGGGCCGAAGGTAGACACAAAATGCTGAAGTAACTCAGCGGGTGAGGCAGCATCTATGGAGAGAAGGAATTGCCGATGTTTCAGTCTGAAGAAGGGTCTTGACCCGAAACGTCACCAATTCCTTCTCTCCATAAATGCTGCCTGTCCCGCTGAGTTACTCCAGCAATTTGTCTACCTTTGATTTTACCAGCATCTGCAGTTCTTTCTTAAACATTTGGTGGACCGAAGGGCCTGTTTCTGCGCTATATATCTCTAAACTAAACAAAAGTTTATGGTTCTTGGATACTGTTACCTCAACATTGTCCCTTAGGGTCAGGCAAATTGGTCAGCATGGATTAGTTGGACCGAAGGGCCTGTGTGACTCTATAACTATTAGAAATAGTATGAATGAATCACTGTATGAATGAATCAATTTCGCTCTTCAAGGGAGATGCTAAATGCATTTCGTTGTCTCTGTACTGTACACTGACAATGACAATTAAAATTGAATCTGAATCTGAATCTGAACTGTATCACCAGGAAGAAGATCAACAATTGTCCTAGAATCAAAGATTAGCGTGTTAGGAACAGTGGTTTATACACCCATATTAATCTTTTAAAGTCACAATTGTATTTAGAAGAGCAAATGAAGAGAGGGATACTAGAAGGAATGCATTCACATTTGGACTATTTAATTTTAACCTTGGGGCAGCAAAGTTAATGTGTTAACTGGATCTATCTTGTCTCATACTTTTGGGAAGTAAACCTGGGTGATTTTATCATGCATGACAAATGTTCCCTCAGTTGTGAACTGATGTTAGACCAGGGGGTAGAGCCATACTGCCAAAGCCTGATGTCTCTTAAACTGGCCGGAGGCACTCGGAGTGGTAACTGAGCATAGAGTTCCTCCTCCATTGACCTTGTGAATGGTAAACGCTGCCCTCCTTCTATTCAGCATGACAGCAGCCTGGAAATTTATGAAGTTATTGCACAGAGTTTTCTAGACAGAAAGTCTGTTCCCATGCTGCTACCATCCAAAGGAACAAAACACAACCACGAGACATCAGTGGGGTTGAAACCCCATTGTCATTTATAACCTTTGGAGGTATGCATCAATAAGATGGATGTCTTGCCATTACTTTTGGAAGAGCTGCTGCCTTACAGCGGATGCAGCTCCAGGGACCCGTGTTCAATCCTGTTTGTACATTCTCCCCGTGACCTGCGTTGGTTTTCTCCGAGATCTTCGATTTCCTCCCACACTCCAAAGACGTACGGGTTTGTAGGTTCATTGGCTTGGTAAATGTAGAAATTGTGGGTGTAGGATAGTGTTGATAGTGCGGAGATCGCTGGCCGGCCTGGAACCGGTGGGCCGAAGGGCCTGTTTCCGCGCTGTATCTCTAAACTAAAACTAAAGGATAGGGCTCTGAGGTATCAAACCTGTCTATTTCCCCAGGATCTATGATGTCTGGATGTAATTATTAAGTAAGGCTACTTTAAATTAGTTTTGGGAATTGGAGCATCTAAAGGCACCAGAGCGATCAGTGAATAAATGATTATATAGGATATATCTGGAGTTCTAAGAGAAAGCAGCAGCTTTCTCTATGAACTTTATATCCTGAGTTTAAATACATTTTCTGCATCTCACATTCCTGACATGAGAAATATTGTGGGTTGATAAATACACTTATTTTGTGTTTTTAAAAATTGCATTGGTTAATAAAAAAATGAAGCCTATGTTACACTCCTGTCTGAAGAAGAGTCCTGAGACGTAATGCCACCTGTCCATTGCCTCCACAGTTGCTAAGTGCTGGAGTAACTCAGTGGGCCAGCATCTCTGGAGAACATAGATAGGTGTCACCCATCCATGTTCTCCAGAGATGCTGCCTGACCCGCTGAGTTACTCCAGCACTCTGTGTCTTCTTTTTGAAAACCAGCATTTCATTGTTTTCCCCTTCAAAGACACTGCCTGACCCGCTGAGTTCCTCCAGCACTTTTAGAGTTAGCCTATGTTGTAAATTGGTCATGCTCAGTGGCATCCAATGTTAAATTGTCTTCAGATAGCAGGCGTGCCATTGCCGGCAACTTTCTTGAGTTCAAACTTTCTTTGGAGGTTTGGAACTAAATGGAACTTCACAGCACACAAACCACATGTCCTGGTGGTCTTCCCTGGAATTCATGATTCACAGGAGCCTTTGCTTACCCTACCTGTCATAGAAACATAGAAATTAGGTGCAGGAGTAGGCCATTCGGCCCTTCGAGCCTGCACCACCATTCAATATGATCATGGCTGATCATCCAACTCAGTATCCCTTACCTGCCTTCTCTCCATACCCCCTGATCCCCTTAGCCACAAGGGACACATCTAACTCCCTCTTAAATATAGCCAATGAACTGGCCTCAACTACCCTCTGTGGCAGAGAATTCCACAGAAATTTCTCTGTGTGAAAAAAGTTCTTCTCATCTCGGTTTTAAAGGATTTCCCCTTTATCCTTAAGCTGTGACCCCTTGTCCTGGACTTCCCTAACATCGGGAACAATCTTCCTGCATCAGCCTGTCCAACCCCAACCACTATAAGATCCCCTCTCTCAATCTTCTAAATCCCTAGAGAGTATAAACCAATTCTGATCCAGTCTTTCTTCATAAGACAGCCTGACATCCCAGGAATCAGTCTGGTGAACCGTCTCTGCACAGTCTAATCCCATTAGCGTGCCCATCTTTTCCTTTCTTTCTAATTTAGATTAGACAAACAGCGGGGAAACGGGTCGTTCGGCCCCCCGAGATGGGTGACATTCCGTGCCGACCAGCGACCCCATACACTAGTACTATACTACACGCACTGGGAACAATTTATAATTTTCACTTCTTTTTCATGCGTGTGGCTTTACTTGCACAGCCTAAAGTTGTAGGTCAACTTGTTCTACTTAACAATAATAATAATAATAATAATAATCATCTTATTTATATAGCACATTTTTAGTCAACTTGCATTGACCCCAAAGTGCTTCACATAATTACATTACATTTACACACAGGCAAAGGTGGGTGAAGTGTCTTGCCCCAAGGACACAACGACAGTATGCACTCTCATTCTACTAAAATATCAGTTACCTAAATTATTTTGGTATACTATCACGACTATAATCTATTTTACATATTGATAGCGGGTTATAAATGCTGGAAAATTAAAATGAAAATAGAAATGCTGGAAATATTCAATGTTTGGGAAGAGAGAAATATGTTGGTAAAATGTCGAGAACTAGCGGAAATTATTTCCTGAACATGAAAAGAAAAGCTGAGATGACCATTACTTTCTAAACATACCTGTATTGGTTGTTTACCACAATTGCTTTGAAAATATAAATGCCATTGCGTCTTGCAAAGAGGATTCGGTTACTTGACCTTGTTTGTGCAAGTCAGGTTGATTGCATTAGTCGAAACAGGGTGGACCATGTGAAGCTTGCAATCTCCCACCCCACAATTTTGACTGAAGCCAATTAATCTACAATCCTGTGCTTCTTTGGAGTGTGGGAGGAAACGGGATCACCACGCGGTCACGGGGAGAACGTACAAACACCGTACAGTTAGTACCCGTAATCCGAATTGAACCTGGGGTCTCTGGCACTGAGAGGCAGCAACTCTACTGCTGCACCACCGTGCCGCACTGGTTTATTCTGCTTTTCCTCAAATCTATCTCTGCTGTTTGCAGTAACAACTGTCTTGGAGAGGAAATTTCTCCTAAATGGTGTGTTTGATCATTGTATACCAGAGAGTCAGCGTCAGATTTTACTTGCCAATGCTTCTAAGAACAGCCACAGGGTGTCCTGCAGTGCTAAATATGTTCTCTCCTATTTTGGTCCCTGGTTTTGGACTGCCTCAGAGGAAACAACATCTCTGCATCTATTCTGCTGGAACCTTTAATAATTTTCATTCCAATGGTTCAGTTGCCTCGTGGCAAATTGAACAACTGATGGTTAAACATTAAACCCATAATTAAGATGTTTTATGCAATCATTTATAGGGCTGTATTTAATTAAATGTGTTGCCGCTGATGGATTTTGGAAAATTTAGTTACGAAAGTTGAACTATGTTATCAATCTGTTACCGTTTTCCAACAGTGTTGCTGCTTTATAGCGCCAGAGGCCCGGGTTCAATCCTCACTACGGGTGCTGTCTATATTAAAGATCCTATAGTGGAGCAAGATAGACCACTCCTGCTAAATGCAATGGGCTGACGTGTAGTACGCAACGGAGCGGAACGTGGGCCTTTTTTTCATCCATTTCAGTAACCGGGACCCGACTCGCAGTGTAATCAACGTTGCGGGGGAACAGTTTGTGTTAATAAATTAAAATTCTGAAAATGAGGGGAAGATTTTTACCAAAAAAAGTGTTGATTCTTTCCATGGCGATCTTTTTTTACTCGCGGGCATTTTTCAGCATGTTGAAAAATATGCTGCGACCTAGCTGAGGCCTCGAGTACGCGGGGGACTACTCGAGCATGAAGGAGAGTTACAAAGACCTCCTAGGACCTCGTGTCGACTATGCTGCGAGTACGAGTCGAGGACAAACTCGTCCGAACTCGCAGATTAGGTCGCCGCAGTGGGACAGCCCCTTAATCCTGGTTGCTGTGTCTCTGTCTGCAGAGAGTGGAGACTGTAGGCAGAGCATCTAGGAGTCAACAAAGTGTTCTAGTTGCCTGAAGATAGACACAAAATGCCGTAGTATCACTGGCTGTCAACTGCCCACGCCTACGCAAGTCATACTCCTCCTAGGCTGGAGGATGTGAAGGCAGCTGGGGCAGGCTGTTAGCTCATCAGCTTGCCGTAATCTAACTTGAAGATCGACACAGGAGGCTGGAGCAACTCAGCGGGACAGGAAGGGATGGGCGACGTTTCGGGTTGAGACCCTTCTTCGGAGAACTTGGGTCTCTGGCGCTGTGAGGCAGCAACTCTACTGCTGTGCCTCCGTGCCACCCTTATGCAATAGAAACAGAAAATAGGTGCAGGAGGAGGCCATTTGGCCCTTAAAGCCAGCACTGCCATTCATTGCGATCATGGCTGATCGTCCCCAATCAATAACCCGTGCCTGCCTTCTTCCCATATCCCTTGATTCCACTAGCCCCTAGAGCTCTATCTAACTCTCTCTTAAATCCTTCCAGTGATTTGGCCTCCACTGCCCTCTGACTCCGCTATTTTTAAGAGCCCTATCTAGCTCTCTCTTGAAAGCATCCAGATAACCAGCCTCCACCACCCTCTGAGGCAGAGAATTCCACAGACTCACCACTCTCTGTGAGAAAAAGTGTTTCCTCGTCTCCTTTCTAAATGGTTTAGTCCTTATTCTTAAACTGTGTGGCCCCTGGTTCTGGACTCCCCCAACATCGGGAACATGTTTCCTGCCTCTAGCGTGTCCAAACCCTTAACAATCTTATATGTTTCAATGCGATCTTGTGTAATTGTTGGATCCTGATGCCTATAAATGACAAGCACAGCGAACTGCCAGCTCTTTGCTATAATTGACAGGGATATTTCTGGAAAACATGCCTGTTTCTTTCAAATGGTACTTTGGTGAAATGTTCCAATCCAACTCCCCCCTCCCAGCCCACCACAAAGAAAGAAAATTAAAGAGCGCCAAAGATACAAGGAACTGCAGATGCTGGTTTATTAAAAAATAGACACAAAGTGCTGGAGTAATTCAGTGGGTCAGGCAGCATTTATGGAGATGGTTACACAAAAAAGCTGGAGAAACTCAGCGGGTGCAGCAGCATCTATGGAGCGAAGGAAATAGGCAACGTTTCGGGCCGAAACCCTTCCCCAGCATTTATGGAGAACCTGGATAGGTGATATTTCGGGTTGTTGAGTTTAGTTTATTGTCATGTGTACAGAGGTACAGAGAAAAGCTTTTGTTGCGCGCTAGTCAGGTCGGGAGGAGTTCCCCCAGCCATGGGCACCATGTAATCCACTGCTACCTGCTCCATGGTCGGATAGTCGTCAACTAAACTGTCTCCCCCACCTGGTTTACCAGGTGAGGAGGGGGCTGTGGACCCCCAGCAGGACCAAACACAAGACCTGTCGAAGGGCGGATGAGCTCCTAGCGATCCAACGGCCATCCACACTTCAGTAGAAGTTGCGATCACTGTCGTACGTAGCATTGTAAGGCACCGTGCTCGTTGATGCTTTCAACTTTGATGATGATCAGTAGAGCATGACAATACATGATTACAATCGAGCCGTCCCAGTGTACAGATACGTGACGTGGGGAATAACATCTAGTGCAAGGTAAAGTCTGATCAAAGATAGTCCGAGGGTCTCCAGTGAGGTTCATAGGCAGACACAAAACGCTGGAGTAACTCAGCGGGTCAGACAGCATCTCTGGAGAAAGAGAATAGGTGACATTTTGGGTCGAGACCTTCCGTCAGATGACCCAAAGCATCATCAATTCCTTTTCTCCAGAGATGCCGTCTGACCCTCAGAGTTACTCCAACTTTTGGTGTCTATCTTCGGTTTAAATCAGCATCTGCAGTTCCTTCCCACACAGGAAGTTGGGACCCATCTTTGGTCCGATTGTGATAAGAAATTTGAAAATAAGTCTGCAATATTCTCTTTGCATTTGTTCCGAGTGACGTGTGGAGCACAATTATGCCAGTTTTGTGCCAGTCTTGTCTAACTTGTTTAAGTACGGTGTGTGTTCGAAGGGACAGCGTAAGGGGACTGTAACTGCTGTCTATTTGCTTGATGCGTTCTGTTTGAAGTGTGACAGAGAGCAGTTCCCGTGGGGATTTGTAGAAAAAGCACCAGCAGCTATACTTATTTTAAGCCGTCATCCTCCATCCAGCTGAAACTAGTTGGCAGCATCAGTTGAATAATTGAACTCTGCGTTTATCTGGGCTCACCACCAGTGCTGGATGGAAATCCAAAGAGTGCAAGGAGGTAGCTGAAGGTAGATTTAAATGCTGGAGAAACTCAGCAGGTGAGGCAGCATCTATGGAGCAACATCACCTATTCCTTCGCTCCATAGATGCTGCCTCACCCGCTGAGTTTCTCCAGCATTTTTATCTACCTTCAATTTTTCCAGCATCTTCAGTTCCTTCTTAAACAAGGAGGTAGCTGAAATATTTTAAGTAACAGCTCTATCCCATTTTTTAAAAGGCCAGATAATTTTTTATTTTTTTGTTACTCCTGTAGACACTAAACATTTGCAATCTGTTCTGCTAGTATGGATTATGTATACAGCCTGCAGCTCAGCGGGAAACTTCATCTCAGGTTACCCAAGCTGCTGTTTGTAGCCACTGTTTGTACCCTGGGGAAAAGCATTACTCGCAGAGTGTCACTGTATATTTGATCAATTAGTGGCAACTGGGACTGACTGGCTTGCTGTGCGAGTACCCAGAATACTTCAGACCATACACGATCCAATGAGTAGGTTGAGTTATTTGGACATTCACTCTTGCTTTCTGCTGGAACCACTAATACAAATGGGATTGAAATCAACAAACTCTGTTAGGAAGATGGAGTGTTTAAGAAGGAACTGCAGATGCTGGAAAATCGAAGGTAGACAAAAATGCTGGAGAAACTCAGCGGGTGCAGCAGCATCTATGGAGGGAAGGAAATAGGCAATGTTTCGGGCCAAAACCCTTCTTCAGACTGGGGGCGGGAAGAAGAAAGGAAAAAGGAAGAGGAGGAGCCCGAGGGCTGAGGGAGAGCTGAGAAGGGGAGGAGACAGCAAGGGCTACCGGAAATGGGAGAATTCAGTCTGAAGAAGGGTTTCGGCCCGAAACGTCGCCTATTTCCTTCGCTCCATAGATGCTGCTGCACCCGCTGAGTTTCTCCAGCATTTTTGTGTACCTGGGAGAATTCATTGTTCATGCCACTAGGGTGCAGACTGCCCAAGCGGAACATGAGGACTTGCATATCTTAGTTTGGAGATACAGCGCGGAAACAGGTCCTTGAGCACGCGCTGACCAGCGATTCCCGTTACACTAGCATGCGCTATCATTACAATTCTTACCATAGCCAAATAACCTACAAATCTGTACGTCCTAGCGAGTGTGCGAGGAAACCAGAACACCCACGCGGTCACGAGGGGAACGTACAAACTCTGTACAAACAGCACTCTAGTGCCCTTAAGCTATCTTTGCAACCTTTCAATTCGTTCCTCATATGTTTTACCATCAAATGAAGCAACCAAAATAATCTGCAACAGTACGTCGAATTGAGGTCTAAACAGACCATCCACAAAAATATACTGTGTCTGAAGAAGGGTTTCGGCCCGAAACGTTGCCTATTTCCTTCGCTCCATAGATGCTGCTGCACCCGCTGAGTTTCTCCAGCTTTTTTGTGTAACCCACAAAAATATACTACTTGTTAATCTTCAGCATGTACAACAATCCTAATTCCATGTGGCTGCCCTTTTCCAATTCTCTCTATCCCCATTTCCATCAATCAGTAGTCTGATGGGGTGACGGGAAGAGTGTCCACGTCGCGGCCCTGTTTCCACCAATCTTTCCACCGCCACGAACAAGAAGCGACAAGAAGCCATTGTATGCAGATGCCGAGAAGTGTGTTCAGCTCTGCCTGAGCAAATTCGAATCTTGTGATGTGGATTCGATAAGACGAAGCAGTCTGACATGTTCTTAAATGTTGACCTAATCTCTGCTTTAATCATTAACTCTGGTGTTGCATGCCACAGCCTTGAAACCAACCTTCAATTTGTACAAGAGCATTTTCTCCTGCTTTGAACACCCAATCTTCTTGCTCTTGGTTTTGTATCCAAGTCTCTCCCGTTCACTCGAAGCTCGATATCTTTCTTCGTTCAGTTTATTGTCACGTGTACCAAGGTACAGTGAAAAGCTTTTGTTGCGTGCTGTGCTATCCAGTCAGCAGAAAGACAACACATGATTACAATCGAGACATTTACAGCGTATAGATGCATGATAAGGGAATAACGTTTCGCGCAAGGTAAAGCCAGCAAAGTCCGATCAAGATAGACACAAAATGCTGAAGTAACTCAGCAGGACAGTCAGCATCTCTGGAGAGAAGGAATGGGTGATGTTTTGGATCCTTCATCAGTATGTTGGCTGAGAGACTGTAGTGAAATGCCAATTATTTGTATAGCACTCCAGAATCATTTATGACAGGCAAATAGTGTTATGTCACATCTTATTAGTGGTACGTACACTGATCTGAAGTCTCTTCACTGTTGGAGATTGAACTCACAACGATCCAACTGGAGCTTAATTGCTTCTGAGGATTTGCCAGGACATTGTTTGCTTTTCACCTAAACTTGGTTGAAGTGTCCTTCATTTGGATCTAATCACAACCCTCCGAATGTGTCAGAAGGAACTGCAGATGCTGGTTTACACCGAAGATAGATACGGGTTTCTGCAATGAGTCACTTGAGTGTAGCAAATATTCCATTGCTAAATGCGAGCCAGTCACTGGACCACAAGGTAACATCGAGATGATGAGCGACTAGTTTAGTTTAGGCCCACCGTACCCGCACCAACCAGCCATCCCTGATCATTAACGCACACACTAGGGACAATTTACACTTATACCAAGCCAATTAACTTACAAACCTGTACGTCTTTGGGATGTGGGAGGAAACCGAAGATCTCGGAGAGATCTCGGTGGGACGACAGATGGCGCAATGGGCTAAGTGTTCGGCTGGCGACCGGAAGGTAGCCGGTTCAAATCCCGCTTGGAGTGCATACTGTCGTTGTGTCCTTGGGGCAAGACACTTCACCCACCTTTGCCTGTGTGGAAATGTAATGTAATTATGTGAAGCACTTTGGGGTCAATGCAAGTTGACTAAAAATGTGCTATATAAATAAGATTATTATTATTATTATAAAACCCACGGAGAAAACGTTAAACTCCGCACAGACAGCACCCGTAGTCGGGATTGGAGTCGCGTCTCTGGCGCTGCAAGCGCTGTAATGCAGCAACTCTGCTGCTGCGCCACTAGTTAAATTGTTTGCAAAATGAGTGGGTTGGGAAATGAATGGCTTGTGCTAAGTCCTCGTCTCTCTTCACATTCTGCCCGAAGGTGATCGTAAACCATCTCGAACCATTATTTGCAGCTTAGTGGAGTCTTTTGCCTATTGAACCAAAAACGCTTTGAACTCAAATGTCCCTTCAGCACTTGACTCACGAGCTAATTATGATAACGAGGTAGTTTTGCATTGTCAGTCACGCTATCTTGTGAGTGAAATGTGAAGACCAGCGACTGTTTAAAATAGATTGAAAGATCAGATGGTGTTATATGATGACCAGGAGCCTACATCTGCACCATTTATTCCTCAACCATCAAAATGTATTAACTGGTCAAAACACAAAGTGCTGGAGTAACTCAGTGGGTCAGGCAGCATCTGTGGAGGGAATGGACAGAATACATTTTGGATCCTCATTGTTGACTGGTCATCCCTTTTTTTTCAATTTCAAAAATAAACCATTGTGGCGGCTCCTAAGGGTCGTCCCATTATACTGCCGAACCCCTCGGCACAGGAGTGCTGCAGTCCGGAGGCGGTCCTTAGCCGGAGGGTATAAAAGGCAGGGTTTGGGTGCCATCTTTTCCTGGTTTCGTCTTCCCCTGAACCGGGAGGAAATAAACTAAAGTGCTTCTCAAACTTCGGACTACTTGCCTCATTTTGAGACCCACGCACTACATTGGTGACCCCGACACTCCATTGGCATCATGATGGAGACTGAACAAAGCCCTACCTCCTCACACGCCAGCCCGACCCTGTCTCTGGACGCGGTCTCCGTGAAACTGCCCAGCTTCTGGACCACACGCACTACACCATTTGTATATCCAGAACATAGAAAAGTACAGCACAGGACCAGAATTTTCAGCCCACAATTTCGTGATGCCAAACCAAACTAATCTTATCTTATTTGTGTGGCACAGTGGAGTTGCTGCCTTACAGCGTCAGAGACCCGGGTTCGATCCTGACCATGTGTGCTTGTCTGTACCGAGTTTGTATGTTCTTGCTTGGATTTTCTCCGGCTGCTCCGGTTTACTCCCGCACTCCAAAGACGTACAGGTTTGTAGGTTAATTGGCTTCAGTAAAATTGTAAATTGTCCCTTGTGTGTGTGTGTGTGTGTGTGTGTGTGTGTGTGTAGGATAGTGTGGGGATCGCTGGTCGCTGTGGACTGGATGGGCCGAAGGGCCTGTTACCTCACTGTATCTCTAAACTAAACTAAAAGATACTGCTCAACCCACTGAGTTAAGTAAGTAAGTAAGTAAGTAAGTTTGGGTACACAAAATTGCTGGAGAAACTCAGCGGGTGCGGCAGCATTTATGGAGCGAAGAAAATAGGCGACGTTTCGGGCCGAAACCCTTCTCCAGTCTGAAGAAGGGTTTCGGCCCGAAACGTCGCCTATTTTCTTTGCTCCATAGATGCTGCCGCACCCGCTGAGTTTCTCCGGCAATTTTGTGTACCTTCGATCTTCCAGCATCTGCAGTTCCTTCTTGAACAAGTAAGTAAGTTTATTGGCCAAGTATTCACATACAAGGAATTTGCTTTGGTGCTCCGCTCACAAGTAACAACATGACATACAGTGACAGTTACAAATGACTCAGAAAACACCAAACATTAATAATAATAAAACATTCATGATAAAACACCATTGATCAAGCATGTGAACCAACAAAATACTCCAGTTACTCCAGCACTTTGTCATTTCCTCAAGGTTCCAGCGTCTGCAGTTCCTTGTATCTCTGGATTAACAGGACATTTTATTACTGTATTTGGGTGATCAGTCAGAACTCGCCACCTTCGAAGCACAATCTGACAGACACCACACAAAAGGGACTTTATAAGTCATAAAAGCTCTACAATCTTAATTTATTTTCACTGCAAAGCTGAACACTGATAAATGAACATTTAACCTCTGCCTTTTCATTTGCTGTCAGTAAAATGTTATAGGTGTTCTGTCAATAAATTGGATTTGCAGTAACTGGGAGAGGCACTGGCTGTAGATTTTTTTATATCCCCTTGCAACCAATTATGCGTTGTGCTGGTCTGAAAATAAATCACTCGAGGTTTTTGAAATTCATGGCTAGAACTACAACATTTTTGTTTCCCAGGTCATTAGCCAAACTGAAATGCAGCCTGCTCTATAAATCTAATATTAGCAATTGGCAGGTAGATGAGAATGGCCCTTGTTCAAAAATAAACAGAGCCACTACAGTTGGATAGTATGCAGCAGGAATATGTAAACACTGTGCAAGGAGTTCACAGTTAAATGTCTTTGATGAGATTTTTGAACAAAGGGCATTTTCAGTCGGGGAGGTTGAGGTAGGCCAGTACTAACAAACAAGCTTTACTGGTTCAACATTCGATAGGGAACTTTAAATTTAAGCACCGTGTGTGCTCATATAGCAAAGGAGGAGTCCATTCAATCCATCTTGCACATACTAGCTCTTTGAAGAATAATAATAATAATAATAATAATAATAATAATAATAATATCTTTTATTGTCATTGCACATAAGTGCAACAAGATTTGGTATGCAGCTTCCATCCGATGTCATAACATAAATAACTAATACAATTTGGATTTAGATACCCCGAGAACATGGATTGTAAAAAGAACAGTAAAACAGTGCTCTCTGGTCTCTCCCACTAACACTTTCTTTCCCCAAAGTCCTTGTGACTCTTACCCCTCTGAAAATGTAATTAACTTTCTTTCTGAGAGTTACCTCAAAACTTGTTTTCAGTGCATCCCATAGGTATTCACACCTCTTTATCCCTCCTCGTCTCTCCTCTCCGCTAGTCTTTGTTACTTGGTTGTATTAAATCTGTCTCCTCTGGTTACCAAGTTTATGTGCCATGCAGTGGTCAGTTGTTTTCCAGTATCAGAGTGGCGCAGCGGTAGAGTTGCTGCCTTACAGCACCAGGGTCCCGGGTTCGATCCTGGCCACAGGGTGCTGTCTGTATGGAGTTTGCACATTCTCCCTGTGACATTGTGGGTTTTCAAGATTCAAGAGAGTTTATTGTCATGTATCCCTGATAGGACAATGAAATTCTTGCTTTGCTTCAGCACAACAGAACATAGTAGGCATTGACTACAAAACAGATCAGTGTGTCCATATACCATTATATAAATATACACACATATGAGTAAATAAACTGATAAAGTGTAAATAACAGATAATGTTCAGAGTTTTGTCCGAGCCAAGTTTAGAATTAAGGGACAGAAGTTTAGGGGTAATATGAGGGGGAACTTCTTTACTCAGAGAGTGGTAGCGGTGTGGAATGAGCTTCCAGTGGAAGTGGTGGAGGCAGGTTCATTGGTATCATTTAAAAATAAATTGGATAGGCATATGGATGAGAAGGGAATGGAGGGTTATGGTATGAGTGCAGGCAGGTGGGACTAAGGAAAAAAAAAGTTGTTCGGCACGGACTTGTAGGGCCGAGATGGCCTGTTTCCGTGCTGTAATTGTTATATGGTTATATGGTTATAATGGCTGTGGGGAAGTAGCTATTCCTGAACCTGGTCGTTGCAGTCTTCGGGCTCCTGTACCTTCTACCTGAAGGTAGCGGGGAGATGAGTGTGTGGCCAGAATGGTGTGGGTCCTTGATGATGCTGCCAGCCTTTTTGAGGCAGCAACTGCGATAGATCCCCTCAATGGGAGGGAGGTCAGAGCCGATGATGGACTGGGCAGTGTTTACTACTTTTTGTAGTCTTTTCCTCTCCAGGGTTTGTAGGTTAATTGGCTTCAGTAAAATTGTGAAATATTCCCTAGTTCCTAAAGATAGCCATAAAGGAACCAGTATTAAAGGAACCAGTATTCAGCTTGTGTTAAGCAACTTTAAATCCTCCCTTCCAGCACATCTGTGATCTGTTTAAATGCGAGCCACAGAGTATGGATTTGCTGAACAAATGCTGACCATCAGAATCTATTTATATTAATCCTCCACAAATGTAATTTAATTCTTCCCCACAGTTGCTCCCCACCACGATGCTACCATTCTCCTCCACGGCAGGGACAATATACTGTCTTTGCAAGGTGAGATAGAGAGAACGTGAAAACTCCATACAGGCAGCACAAGAGTTCTGAGCAACAGAGGCAGCATTTCTTATAAAATAGACACAAATTGCTGAAGTAACTCAGCGGGTCAGGCAGCACCTCTGGAGAAAAGGAATAGGCGACACCATTCTTCAGACTGAGAGCCAGGGGAGAAGGAAACTAGAGGAATGAAAAGGTTCAGAATATCTCAGAGCCTAGCACCGATGACCAAGGGGAAATGGAGCCCACAATGGTCCATTGTTGGCAGTGGAAGAGGTGATAATGAAAGGGTATATGGAAACAAACAGTGGAACTGGCAAGACAATACGTGTTCGGCACGGACTAGAAGGGCCGAGATGGCCTGTTTCCGTGCTGTAATTGTTATATGATTAGATGGTTAGGGTGGGGGAGGGGCGGTGAGAGGGAGTGCAGGGGTTACTTGAAATTAGCGAAATCAAGCCACATACTGCTGATTGACAAAAAGTGCTGGAGTAACTCAGCTGGTCAGGCAGCATCTGTGGAGAAATGGAACAGGTGACGTTTGGTGTTTCGCTAGCTGTGTCACTGTGCTCCCTACATATGAAAGCTTTGCAAATGGATGTAATATATATACCCATGGCCGTACTTACCCCAGTAAGAAAGATATGAAGAATGGACTTTGTGACGTTTTAGCCTCCTTTGCGTAGAGTAAAGGCTTCCTAATTATTTCAGTCTAAAGAAGAGTCCCGACCTGAAACGTCACCAAGAGACGCTGCCTGACCCGCTGAGTTACTCCAGCACTTTGTGTCTTTTCGAGTAAGCTGAAGGCTAATCTTATGTCCAAGCTAGCTGCTGAATGTCCACTGTGGGAAAATAGACAAAAAATGCTGGAGGAACTCAGCGGGTGAGGCAGTGTTCCAGCTGCTACGGTCAGGCAAACGCCTCCGTTGCCATGCAGTGAGAACGGAGAGGTTGAGAAGGAGTTTCTTCCCAGAGGCAATTCGGACTGTAAACGCCTTTCTCACCAGGGACTAACTCTACAGAACGTTTTTCCTTCTATTATTTATTATGTAAAAGAATATGTGCGTTATGATTGTGTTTATAATTTGTTTGGTTGTTTTGTTGTTCCGCGAGTATTGCCACTTTCATTTCACTGCACATCTCGTATGTGTATGTGACAAATAAACTTGACTTGACTTGACTTGAGCTTCTATGTAGAGAAGGAATAGGCGACGTTTCGGGTCGAGACCCGCAAGGGTCTCGACCCGAAACGTCGCCTATTCCTTCTCTACATAGACGCTGCCTCACCTTTTAAGGGTCTCTTTAAAGAGTTTTAAGGGTCTCAACCTGAAACATCACCTATTCCTTTTCTACATAGATGCTGCCTCACGTTTTAAGGGTCTCTTTAAAGAGTTTTAAGGGTCTTGACCCGAAACATCGCCTATTCCTTCTGTACATAGATGCTGCCTCACCCACTGAGTTCCTCCAGCATTTTCTGTCTGCCTTCGATCATTCCAGCATCTGCAGTTCCTTCTTCAACATTTCCTCCACTGTGGGAATGTAACGTTTAAACACTTTTACATTAGCAGCTTCCCTGTAGTGAGCAAGGACAGCCCATCCTTTGCGTGGAAGGTTCACACACTTCTATAGATTCAAGATTCAAGAGAGTTTTATTCTTCTTCCCCCGAGCCATCAGACTCTTGAATTCCATATAATATGCCTCCACTACTATCTATTTTATCTTTTTATCTATTTTATCCTTTTGTTAGTTGATAATAATAATAATAATAATAATTTTATTTATAGAGCACTTTAAAAACAAACATAGCTGCAACAAAGTGCTGTACATCACTAATCATTGACAAAAAAGTTAATACACACCAAAAATAACAATCAAAAGAAATAGTAGGAAAAGACATGTAAAATAAAGAAACATCAAAAACACCACAAACAGAAGCAAAGCCTCAGGCATGGTCAAAAGCCAGGGAGTACAAATGTGTTTTAACACTGGATTTGAAGATGGACAGATGCAATGAAATTTCCTTCAGATGTGCATTTGTTGGTGTATTTTTGAATGACAATAGAGTCTTTGATAGACTAATTATTGTCATGGGTCCCAGATAGGACAATGAAATTCTTGCTTTGCTTCAGCACAACAGAATATAGTAGGCATGAATAAATGCAGTACAGATCAGTGTGTCCATATACCATTGAATATATATATATATATATATATATATATATACGCATAAATAAGCAGATAAAGTGCAATAGGCTGTTAAACTTCAGATTTTTGTTTGAGTTGAGTTTGATGGCTGTGGGGAAGCAGCTATTCCTGAACCTGGATGTTGCAGATTTCAGGCTCCTGTACCTTCGACCTGAAGGCAGCAGAGGCACTTGGAAGGCGCTTACATCAATTGGCCTGGCTGTTTTAATTCCAAGAAACCAACGCCCACAACCTTATGGTTTACTGTGCTGTATTCATCAATCTTTAATCTGGGTGTAGAACGGTAGTTACAGATCTGCAAATTACAAATGCGACATATAACTCAGAACTGGGGCATGAACAGTAACTAGTGGCCAATTTTAAAATGGGCACTACTTAAAAGCCACGTATTTTAAAATATGTACGGAGGAACTGCGGATGCTAGTTTAAACTGAAGACAGACGCAAAAAGGTGGAGTAACTCAGCGGGTCAGATAGCATTGCTGGTGTAAAGGAATAGGTGACGTTTTGGGTCGAGACCCTTTTTCAGCCTATTCCTTCTCACCAGGGATGTTGCCTGACCCTGCTGAGCTACTCCAGCTTTTTGTGTCTGTCATATTGTAAAATAGTGGGACAGGCAGCATCTCTGGAGAGAAGGAATGGGTGAGGTTTCGGATCGAGACCTTTCAAGAGCTACAACATTTGTGTCTACCTTCGATTTAAACCAGCATCCGCAGTTCTTTCCGACACATAATATTTTAAAATACTTGGGTTGCTGCACTTGTATAAAGGCCACAGTATTAGAATAAGGGGGAGGCCATTTAAGACTGAGGTGAGAAAAACCTTTTTTCACCCAGAGAGTTGTGAATTTGTGGAATTCCCTGCCACAGAGAGCAGTGGAGGCCAAATCACTGGATGGATTTAAGAGAGAGTTAGATAGAGCTCTAGGGGCTAGTGGAGTCATGGGATATGGGGAGAAGGCAGGCACGGGTTATTGATTGGGGATGATCGCAATGAATTGCGGTGCTGGCTCGAAGGGCCGAAGGGTCTCCTCCTGCACCTATTTTCTATGCAGTGTTTATTTGCCCTGTAAGCTCTAGGCAGGGAACTTAGCAGTTAAATTTAGACCAAAGTTCCCTGTTGACATTATTACTCACTGAGTAAACAACTTTCAAGCTTGCTTCGTGTTTAAGAGGGAACTGCAGATGCTGGAGAATCGAAGGTTACACAAAAAGGCTGGAGAAACTCAGCGGGTGCAGCAGCATCTATGGAGCGAAGGAAATAGGCAACGTTTCGGGCCGAAACGGTCTGAAGAAGGGTTTCGGCCCGAAACGTTGCCTATTCCCTTCGCTCCATAGATGCTGCTGCACCCGCTGAGTTTCTCCAGCCTTTTTGTGTAACCTTCAAGCTTGCTTCAGTTGGTGTGACAATAGTCTCCAGCAATACCCATTGTGAAACCAAGCCATTAAACCCTGCTGGTGTGCATGGTGCCAGTTGATATTGGGTTAGGTGGCAGTAAAGATGCTGTCTTTGGCCATTGCGGGGGGCATGGGAAAGTCACCCACGGTGCCTGCTGTCAATCCCAAGCGGGTGGACGTGGATGTGAGCAAGATCAAGTTTGGCCGTGAGGGTAGACAAAAGTGCTGGGGAAACTCAGCGGTTGCACAAGTATCTATGATGCAGTATGGCCATGATCTCTGCTATGTCACTAGCAGAGACATAGGGCGGCTGTCACTCTACTCGACAACGTACCTCGGTGACTGCCAATCACCCCCCCCCCCCCCCGGACACTTATTATTATTTATTCAAATCGTTTGCTATGTCGCTCTTCAAGGGAGATGCTAAATGCAATTCGTTGTCTCTGTACTGTACACTGACAATGACAATTAAATTTGAATCTGAATCTGAATCTGAATCTATGCCCTGCCACTGGTCTTGGCCCACTCTAACCCAGTTAGAGTTGACATCTCCAATGAGAAAGGGGACCCATGGTGGCGGAGAAGGTGATCCAGGAGTCAAAGGGTGTTTTTTTAGTCACACATCCACACAAGTTATAGGAGTAGAATTAGGCCAATTGGCCCATCGGATCCACTCCGCCATTCAATCATGGCTGATCTCTGCCTCCTAATCCCATTTTCCTGCCTTCTCCCCACAACAATAGACAATAGACGATAAGTGCAGGAGTAGGCCATTTGGCCCTTCGAGCCAGCACCGCCATTCACTGGGATCATGGCTGATCATCCCCACAGTACCCCGTTCCTGCCTTCTCCCCATATCTCCTGACTCCGCTATATTTAAGAGCCTCTCTCTTGAAAGCATCCAGAGAACACCTGTTGACACCCATTCTCATCAAGAATCTTTCTATCTGGGCCTGAAAAATATCTACTGCCCTGGCCTCCACAGCCCTCTCTGGCCATGCGTTCCACCCCTCATAGTCGCAGCAGGCCTCCAAAATTTTTTCAGGTACGCCTGTATGGTCGTGAGTACCCAAAGAGTCGTACCTTTTTCTGGTCGCCGCTGGATTTTCAACATGTTGAACATTTTCGGAGACCTGCTTGCAACTATGACGGGTTCCGGCAAGACACCGTAAAAATCGCGTAAGTGGGACAGGCCCTTAACCCTGCCATGTTGTATTATATCAGTTAGCAGGGAAGTGATGAAACTTTCATCTTCAGCAACGTACTTGTGAGCAAGGGGGCTTTAAACCCATTGCCATCTGCTGGGGGATTTTTCCCCATCAGTATACCAGCCTGCTGCCAGGCAATGGGATATTTATGCTGCTGCTGCATAAGTCTGCTGTCAGGCAAATGATAAGCTGATTGTACAGCAAGTGGTGGCTGAAGGTTAATTAAACGCTCTCCGTGTTCCACATGCATAGGTCAGATTTATGGGGCCTATAGATTTGTTTTTCTTTAGCTGTGAGATTTTATGACCAGTCGTCCAGTGGTGATTTAAAGCTTGGTTGTGCGCAGCAGAAGACTGACACCAGAATGTTGAGGGGAGGCGCAGCGGTAGAGTTGCTGCCTTGCAGCGCTTACAGCGCCTGAGACCCGGGTTCGATCCTGACCACGGGTGCTGTCTGTACGGAGTTTGTACGTTCACCCCGTGACCCGCGTGGGGTTTCTCCTAGCTCTTCAGTTTCCTCCCACGCTCCAAAGACGTATAAGTTTAGGTTACTTGGTTTGGTATAAATGTAAATTGTCCCGTGTGCGTGGAGGATAGCGTTAATGTGCGGGGCCGGGGCCTGTGGCCGTGTCTCAACGGCAGTCCTGGCTCGCCCACTGCAGAACGGGAACTCGCTCGGAGAGGGAAGCCACAAAGAAGTGGATGGAGGGAGACGGTGGTCGGCACTGGACAAAGCGAACTTGGGGGGGGGGGGGGGGGGTCTTGCCCTCAAGGACATCTGCAGGAGGAGCCCCCCCCCCCCGGGAAACAAGGGCTGAAGAGGGCCGGGCAAGGAGAGGGACGATACTTCACGGGTCGACTGGAATGGATACGACGGCTGAAATTGGCCTTTGTGGCTGGGACTGTATATTTTGACGCCAAAATGGTATCTCTTGCATTTGGACTCAGTGGCTACCCAGTACATTCTGTACTAACCAGGGGATTGAGCTTATGTATGGTGATAATCCTGCTGAGCTGTGTGCAAAAAAAAGGTTTTTCACTTTACCCTGGTATATGTGATAATAAAGAACCCACCACCACTCTGGTCTGACACGAGCCACACCAGCCATTTGCAATGAGGAAAAGACTACAAAAAGTAGTAAACACTGCCCAGTCCATCATCGGGACTGACCTTCCTTCCATCGAGGGGATCTATCGCAGTCGCTGCCTCAAAAAGGCTGGCAGCATCATCAAGGACCCACACCATCCTGGCCACACACTCATCTCCCTGCTACCTTCAGGTAGAAGGTACAGGAGTCTGTAGACTGCAACATCCAGGTTCAGGAATAGCTACTTCCCCACAGCCATCAGGCTATTAAACTCAACTCAAACAAAACTCTGAACATTAATAGCCTGTTATTTGCACTTTATCAGTTTATTTATTCATTATATTTATATAATGGTATATGGACACACTGATCTGTTTTGTAGTCAATGCCTTCTGTTGTGCTGAAGCAAAGCAGGAATTTCATTGTCCTATCAGGGACACATGACAATAAACTCTCTTGAATCTTGAGGTTGTAAACGAAGGCTGGATCAGGGGGAGTTGGCTTGGATAAATAAACTGACTCATATGCAGCCCTTGTCGTGCTGGGATCAAATAAATCCTTTGGGGAGTAGAAGAGATATGGGAGTGCACTTTAGAGGGCAATCAGGAGGGCAAAGAGAGGACATGAGATAGCTGTGGCAGATAAGCTAAAAGAGATTCCTAAGGGGGATCTAAAAGTATATTCAGAGCATGATGGTAACTAGGGAAAGAATAGGTCCCTTTAAGAATCGATGTGTGGAGCTCCAGGGGACGGGCGAGGTGATAAATCAATATACATCTCATCTCTCTTTACCATGCAGAAAGACCTGGAGGCTCTGACCAAACGTGGGTTTTCTCCGAGTGCTCCAGTTTCCTCCCACATTGAGGGTTAACCTACGGAGTTGAGGTTTAATTGTCTGTTGTGAATTGCCCCCAGTATATGGGGTAGGGGGTGATGGCTGGTCGGTACAAACTCAGTGGGCCGAAGGGCCTTTCCCCACGCCGTATCTCCAAAGTCTAACCAGCACTTCGAAAGGTGAGGGCTGATAAGGGACAGTAGAGGGAATATTGCATTTAAGAGGGAGATAGATGTGGCCATTGTGGCTACGGGGATCAGGGGGTATGGAGAGAAGGCAGGTACGGGATACTGAGTTGGATGATCAGGATCATTGAATGGCGGTGCAGGCTCGAAGGGCCGAATGGCCTACTCTGGCACCTAATTTCTATGTTTCTTGGGGAAAGGGAGTAACTTATGGGACAGGCAGCAACTCTGGAGTTGGGGAAAGGGGAATGGGGGAATAGGATGAGATATAGAGATTAAGAACTTGTGTCAACTTGTAACTGTGGATTTCCCCCCTAGATGTACTGGTTTCCTCCACATCTCAAAGATGTGCAAGTCCTTGGGTTATTTACCTTGTAAAGTGCCCTCATTGTAGGTGGCTGGTGTCAGAACCGAGGTGGGAGTTTGGGTGAGATTGTTAATGAGGAGAGAATCAGTCACAAAGATAGATGTGGGGGAGATAATTGCTTTGAGGATCAACGCCCCAGATCTGACAGCCCTGTGGCCCGATTATTGTGTGCAAAATTAATGTCTTTAAGACTTTAAAATATTATTTAAAAAAAAATGCCATTTTGGACCGAGATGAGAAAAACATTTTTCACACAGAATCTGTAGAATTCTCTGCCACAGAAAGCAGTTGAGGCCACAGTTCATTGGCTATATTTAAGAGGGAGTTAGATGTGGCCCTTGTGGGCGTATGGAGAGAAGGCAGGTCTGAAGAAGGGTTTCGGCCCGAAACGTTGCCTATTTCCTTCGCTCCATAGATGCTGCTGCACCCGCTAAGTTTCTCCAGCTTTTTTGTGTACCTTCGATTTTCCAGTTCCTTCTTAAACAGGCAGGTATGGGATATTGTTTAAGAAGGAACTGCAGATGCTGGAGAATCGAAGGTTACACAAAAAAGCTGGAGAAACTCAGCGGGTGCAGCAGCATCTATGGAGCGAAGGAAATAGGCAACGTTTCGGGCCGAAACCCTTCTTCAGACTGATCGGGGGCGGGGGTATGGGATGGGATAAGAGATATTGATTTGTATGATCAGCCATGATCATATTGAATGGCGGTGCAGGCTCGAAGGGCCGAATGGCCTATTTCCTGCACCTATTTTCTATGTTTCTATTATACAGCAGCTGAATATTTTTGGAATCGACAGAAGGCGGTTGCAACATCAATATTAGAGCAGCCCTTTTGGGCCACGTGGCCTGTGTTTCACTATAAATTCTACTTGATATTAACCGACGTTGGAAATGTCAGCAATATTCAGACATTAAAAAAAAAAGTAAGGAGGCGTCTCCAATAACTGAAGGCTGGAAAATTGCAAGCAGCCATTGGGTGTCATTAGTGGCCCGGCTTGCTGGCTGTGTGCAGAATGGGTGTGTGGGTGCTGCCAATACGATGCCAGACTCGGCGTTGAGAAAGTAATCCATCCCTTCTGCACAGAGGTCTCCCGAGTGTGGAGGAGAAGCGTTATTTATATAAATAGCGAGTCTTTCCACCCCCACTTTCCCTTTGTACAGCCTCGTCAAACTCACGCTGGTTTACAGGCAGGGAAGGCAAAATAGCTTTCAGCTACTGAGCTGTGCAGTCATTGCACTCAGTTTGGAGGGGGTGGGGAGAGAAATCTCAATTAATGTAGGAAATTAAACGGGAGTTTTGAAATCTGGGTGGGTGGGAAAGCTCATTAATCTGCAGCTAACTAATCTGATGCTTGGTGTGGACTCCAGCCACGTCTCTTGAGTTGAGTTTTAAGTTTTGAGTTGCTGCAGTCTGGCAGCCGATCTGGCTCCAGCTTTAAGAGGGATTCAAAGCTGCACGAAACTCCACTCCTGCGGCTTGTGTGCTTGTCCGGGAGGTGTGGCGAAGCGTCACGAAACTTGTTTTGAATGGTTCGAAGACCGGACCAACGAGACTGGTGTAACATAATCCCTGTTACTGCGGGGAAAAAACATTGACCTCTATCTGCGCGGCTGAGTGGAGAGTATCAGGAAATGATTGTCTCCCGACAAAGTGGGCACCGAATGTCCTGCCCTGCTTGAAAAGAAAAAAAGTGTTCAAGAGAAAAGAAAAAAAGCTGGCCAGCTTCTTAAAGCCTGGAATTTTGAGAGGTGAGGGTTTAGATTTTAATTGAAAGTCGAGTTTTGTTTGGATGTTGTCGGGGAATGTATCTGTTTATGAGTCACTTATTGTATTGGAGAGGGTGCTGGTGGAAGCAGAATAGCATGGGCCCTGTGATGACTAGTGTGTGTGTGTTCAGAGTGTGTCGGCACCTTCATTGCACAGTTGTGCTGCTTTTTTAAATTAAATTGTCGCAGAGGGAGTTTGCCTCAGCAGGCTGTGTGTACGTGCGCGCAGTTAGTGGGTGAAATACGAGCTGGTCAGACCTTTTAAACTCAGCAGTCGAGGGATTATGAGAGAATTTGCAGAGGGATGTGCTCCCTTGCACATATAATCCTCTCGTACAGGCAAACGCTTCTCTCTCCCTCTTTCCCTCTCTCCTCCCCCCACCTCGACACACACTCTCCCTCCTCACACATGCACACTCCACACTCCCCTCCCTGCACCCATGGCCTCACCTCGGGCTAATCAATCATGAGAGGAATAGATTGGGTCGATGCACGGAGTCTCTTGCCCAGAGTAGGGGAATCGATGGCCAGAGGACATGGGTTTAAAGGGGAAAAGATTTAATAGGGATTTGAGGGCCACCTTTTTCCACACAGTGGGTGTAGCTGCCAGAGGAGGTAGTTGAGGCTGGGAATATCCCAACATTTAAGAAACAGTTAGACAGGTACATGGATAGGACAGGTTTGGAGGGATATGGACCAAGCGCAGGCAGGTGGGACTAGTGTGTAGCTAGGACATGTTAGCCGGTGTGGGCAAGTTGAGCTGAAGGGCCTGTTTCCACACTATATCACGATCACTTTGAGCTATTTTCTCCCCAAATTCTCTGTTTATGTTTTCTACTGGAATAATTCCTTTAATTACCACTGCTAGTTTCTTCCTGAGGGGCAGTGATTTATGCCGGCTTATAGTTCCCCACTCTGGTTACCCCAACATCATGTAGCTGTATGTGTGTGTGGATAGCATATTGCCCCAGGCTTATGGATGGGAAGGGTTGTACTCGGCTTGTACACGCTAGAATTTAGGAGATTGTGGGGGGATCTTATGGAAACTTACAAAATTCTTAAGGGGTTGGACAGGCTAAATGCAGGAAGATTGTTCCCGATGTTGGGGAAGTCCAGGACAAGGGGTCACAGCTTAAGGATAAGAGGGAAAATCCTTTAAGACCGAGATGAGAAAAACATTTTTCACACAGAGAGTGGTGAATCTCTGGAACTCTCTGCCACAGAAGGTAGTTGAGGCACCAGTTCATTGGCTATATTTAAGAGGGAGTTAGATGTGGCCCTTGTGGCTACAGGGATCAGGGGGTATGGAGAGAAGGCAGGTACAAGATACTGAGTTGGATGATCAGCCATGATCATATTGAATGATGGTGCAGGCCGAATGGCCTACTCCTGCACCTATTTTCTATGTATCTATGTAACAATGCCAAGTATATTCCAGTTACAACCTGGATCCAGACATGCACTTCATTTGGTTTCGCCAGAGGAAATATGAAGTCAGTTTATTGAGCAATCAATTTTCCAATACCTTGCTAACAAAGTTGCTGCCACTGAAGAAATGTCAGGCTGTTGTCTCGCCCGTGTGTGTGTGTGTATGTGTTGCCTTGTCTTTCTGGCTGGGCTTAGTGAAAAGATTGAATGGTTAAATACCTCTCTTTGCATCTCCTAGTCATCATTGTCAAATATATTCACTTTTTTTTTAAAGTGTTTGTCACAGATTGGAGATGGAAGCAAAATGCTGGAGTAACTCAGCGGGGCTTCCACCACTGGGCTATAGTGCAAAGTGTCTCCACTCCTCTTCCGTTCAGTCCCTTTAAGAACTTAAGCGGGAACCGAAATCAGGCAGCATCTCTGGGGGAGAGAAGCAATGGGTGATGTTTCGGGCCAAGTCCCTTCAGTTACTCCAGCATTTTGTCTCTGTGCATCAATCAGATCCTCTTGACTCAGCCGGGTGATTTGTCCACACAGCCTCAGCTGACTCTGACTCATTCCCAGCATTTCTAAATGTTTGAGTTCTAACCTGCCGATCATCCTACAATCTGTACTGTTCCCTGTCCCACTTAGGAAACCTGAACGGAAACCTCTGGAGACTTTACGGCCCACCCAAGGTTTCCGTGCGGTTCCCAGAGGTTTTTGTCAGTCTCCCTACCTGCAACCTCCGGGAACCAGACGGAAACCTTGGGTGGGGCGCAAAGTCTCCAGAGGTTTCCGTTCAGGTTTCCTAAGTGGGACAGGGGCATTAGTGTGCAGGGATCGCTGGCCGGTGTGTACTTGGTGGGCCGAAGGACCTGCTTCCGTGCTGTCTCTCTAAACTTAAAAACTAAATTTCTTCCCTCCACCTATATCCCATTCAATAGCTACACAATTCTGAACTTTTCAAAATTCACAAAATGCTGGAGTAACTCAGCGGGACAGGCAGCTTCTCAGGAGAGGAGCGGGTGACGTTTTGGGTCAGAAGACCCTTCTTCTGATTGATATCAGGGGAGTGGGCGGTACATAGATAAGGAAGTGTACAGATAATTGTAAGGTGTTAAAACAGGGCAAAGGGAATGGAGATCAAGGTGAATGTAGAATAGATCATTGTTAGATGGGAGAAGGTAATAACAAAGCAAATGGAGACAACATGTAGTCGGAGACAGTAAGACTGGTTGGAGAACTGGGAAAGGGGAGAGAGGGAAAGCAAGGGCAACTTGAAGTTAGAGAAGTCAATGTTCACACCGCTGGGGTGTAGGCTGCCCAAGCGATATATCAGGTGCTGTTCCTCCAATTTGCGCTGGGCCTCACTCTGACAATGGAGAGAGGTCAGTGTGGGAATGGGATTGGAGGGAGGGGGGGGGGGGGGGTAGAAGTGTTGAGCATCCGGGAGATCAGGTAGGACTGAACGTCAATTTTCACCAATACCATCGCCGAGCCTGTGCTTGGTCTCGCCGATATACAGGAGACCACACCTGGAACAGTGGCTACAGTAGATGAGGTTGGAGGTGATGCATGTGAACCTCTGCCTCACCTGGAAAGATAATTTTCAAAATTCACGTTCTGCTTATTTGTGTTACTATTTTTTCTATTTCTATTCTTCCTCTTTTGAAGACAATGTTTTATCAGGATATATATAGCAAATTACCCTGCAGTATTCTGAAAATGTACACAAAGTGCTGGAGTAACTCAGCAGGTCAGGCAACATCATCCATCCTTTTTCTCCAGAGATGTTTTGAGTAGGGACACTTCTGCAGACTGAAGCAGGGTCAACCATCCTTTTTCTCCAGAGAGGCTGCCTGACCCGCTGAGTTACTCCAGCACTTTGTGCCTATAATTTGGTTCTGCTACAGTGAACTCTCTCCAGTTTACATCTGATTCCAAGGTTTGCTGAAGTGTTTTTTTTTTGCAAGACTTCATATCATATTGTGCTGCACTTTTAAAGCTTGGACAGGCGATGATGAATGTGTTGGCACAAGTCTGTGATGCGAGGATTCCCTGCGTTCCAGTCAGCTCTACTATTTGAGAGTAACACGGTTTCTCTCTGTGTACAGTAGAAAACGTAACTATGTTGCTCGGCATAGAGGATGCAGGGGAGTCCCAGAAGAGGGACTGAGTGTATGATAGTGTTCCTCCTGGGTGCTGCTGTAACTCCAGTGACCCTGGATCCGCTGGCACCGGGAATGCACGTGATCGATGATTAAGTCGATGCAGCATTAAATGCAAACTTTCATCAGAATATGAGCTATTTAGGCATAGTATCAGACTTCTCTAACTTCAAGTAACCCTTGCTTTCCCTTCCTCTATCTCTATCCCTTCCCCTTCCCATTTCTCCGACTTGTCTTACTGTCTCCAACTACATTATAGACAATAGACACTAGGTGCAGGAGTAGGCCATTCAGCCCTTCGAGCCAGCACCAACATTCAATATGATAATGGCTGATCATCCACAATCAGTACCCCGTTCCTGCCTTCTCCCCATATCCCCTGACTCCGCTATTTTTAAGAGCTCTCTCTTGAAAGCATCCAGAGAACCTGCCTCCACCGCCCTCTGAGGCAGAGAATTCCACAGACTCACCACTCTCTTTGAGAAAAAGTGTTTCCTCCCACACTTACTGTCCAACTACATTATAGACACTAGGTGCAGGAGTAGGCCATTCGGCCCTTCGAGCCTGCACCGCCATTCAATATGATCAGATTTGTTCTTACCTTCTCCCAACTAACAATGATCTATTCTACTCTGTTCCTTGATCTCCATTTCCCCTGTCCTGTTTTCACACCTTACACTTCCTTATCTATGCACTTCCTTATCTATGTACCTCCCTCTCCCCTGATATCAGTCTGAAGGGGATGAGTGGCCCATTCCTTCCCTCCAGAGATGCTGCCCGTCCTGCTGAGTTACTCCAGCTTTTTGTGCCTTTCTACATATCTGCACCCAGGTGTAGGTGGGGAGCAGATTATAACAATCTGAGCGACTGCAAAATAGAACTGTGCGCTAATGATTTCTGGTAATTGCAAGCAGTCGTACCACTTTCCTTCAAGCGTTATTGGATTAATTCCATCAGACCCTGGTCACATAAATATTGCATTTTAATGAATATTTCATGACTGACCTAAATCTCCACTGAACTTTATGCAATCTCATTACTGGCTTCACCCCAATGCCATATTTTCAGTAGAGGAAACAGCTGACAAACTCATTTCATTTTTCCTACAGCAATTTTGTTGCCTTTTTCTTGCAGGACGGACCCAAAGAATGTTCTCCGCGGCGCTCCGTTTAATTTGTTTTTGCACTCCTCGTTTTATCCTGTGTAATCTTCTTTTAGCAATTAGCAATCTGCCATTTATTCACTTCCTTAATCTTTTAAATTAGTTTATCCCATCCACAACCTGCTTTGGGTTTATAAGGATACCGGCCCTTCGGTCCATCAAGGCAATGCTGACCATCGTTCATAGGCACAAAAAGCTGGATTAAAGGGCCTCTCTGCCGAGTTTGCCCTTGACTTGTACTCGCAGCATGGTCGTCACGAGGTCGTAGGTAGATCGTGATGCTAGTCGTAGGTACTCGTGGCATCAAGTAGGTCAGGGTGTTTTTTGAACATGATGAAAAATGTCCACGAGTAAAAAAGGTCGTGAATGTGGGACAGGCCCTTAACTCGGTGGGTCAGACAGCATCTTTGGAGAAAAAGAATAGGTGACGTTTTGGGTCGATACCCTTCCGACTGAGAGTCGGGGGGGGGGAGGGAAATGAGAAATCTAGATGGTGATAAAGAGAGATATAGAACAAATGAATTAAAGATGTGCAAAACATGTAACAATAATAAAGGAAACGGGCCATCGTTAGCTGTGAGCTAGGTGAAAATGAGTTACAGACAATGAAACTCACCAGGCCCATCGTTTGCACCAGTTCTATGTCATCAGACTCCTGTACCTCTGAGTTGGCAGGGCTGCTCTCCGGCAACATAATCTCAACGTTGACTGTAGAAAGGTTCAGTGTGAAAACACAATGCGCAGGCAGCAAGCTGGTCCGCTTGGTCACTTTGCCGAGCAGCGTTGAGACAAAACACTTCGCAAAGAAGGGGGAAGGCTCCCGGGATGCAGCGCAGAGCCGAGCGAATGGCGGTCTGAGGACAACCTGGCGGGGGGGTACCCGATGTGGGAGGGCTGCCGAGAAGAAAAAAGGATCCGGTGGGGTGGGTGAAGGGACATGATGTGGCAAGACCAAAAGAAAGGGGGGGGTGGACCTGGGGTGGAAGGGACATGATGTGGGGGGGGGGGGGGGGGGGGGGGGGGGGGGGGGGGGCTGCTGAGATCCTAGGGACCCTGTATGGAGGGGGGGGGGGGGGGGGGGGTGGCTGGCGTGGGGGAGGGGCTGCTGAGATCGGTACATGTGACAATAAAGTATCACTGAATTGGAAGGGATCCGTTCTCACTGCTTTCAGCTTGTCGTGTATTCTAACTCAGAGTCTGACCTCTGGTGCACCTTGCCCACACCCGGCACACATTGTCCCTTGCTTTTAGTATCTGAAGTGGATTGTCCACTTATGTGCACTATGTAAGGGGCCTGACTGTCTCATGAATAGATTTAATTCTTTAAAAACTTTAGTAACCGATTTCAAAAATTGAAAATGTGAAAATACATTTTTTATCTCTTTAGACGTGCTGGCAGAAAACTTCACGTACTGTCACAATAAAAGCACTGCCCCAAATATCGAGCATCTAGTCCCCCACACCAGGCACCAACCTTAATTCACGCTTCCCCTTTTAATATTCTTCAAAATGCAGATCTGTCTGCATCTTATGCAGATCTTATAGAAACGCATGAAATTCTTAAGGGATTGAACAGGCTAGATGCAGGAAAAATGTTCCCGATGTTGGGGGGAGTCCAGAACCAGGGGTCACAGTTTAAGAATAAGGGGTCTGACATTTAGGATTGAGATGAGGAGAAAAAAAATGTCATCCAGAGAGTTGTGAATCTGCGGAATTCTCTGCCACAGAAGGCAGTGGAGGCAGATTCACTGGATGTTTTCAAGAGAGAGTTGGATATAGCTCTTAGGGCTAACGGAATCCAGGGATATGGGAAGAAAACAGGAACAGGGTACTGATCCATGATCCAATATGATCATGGTACGGAGCACTGATCATATTGATTGGCGGTGCTGGCTCGAAGGGCCAAAAGGCTGACTCCTGCACCTATCTTTTATGTTTCCATCTGAAAAGAAAAGACTTTTACCACCTTTTGGATAGAGTAAAGGCTTCTTAATATGTTTAATCCGATGAAGAATACTGACCGGAAATGTCAAGTCAAGAGAGTTTGTCATGTGTCCCAGATAGTACAATGAAATTCTTGCTTTGCTTCAGCACAACAGAATATAGTAGGCATTGACTACAAAACAGATCAGTGTGTCCATATACCATTATATAAATATACACACATACGAATAAATAAACAGATAATGGGCTAGTAATGTACAGGTTACACAAAAAAGCTGGAGAAACTCAGCGGGTGCAGCAGCATCTATGGAGCAAAGGAAATAGGCAACGTTTCGGGCCGAAACCCTTCTTCAGACTAGTAATGTACAGGGTTTTGTTATGGAGTGTGGGAGGAAACCGAGGATCTCGGACAAAACCCTCGCTGGTCACGAGGCGAACGTACAAACTCTGCAAAGACAAGCGCCCGTAGTCAGGATCGAACCTGGGTCTCTGGTGCTGTAAGGCAGCAACTCTAGCACTATTGCACCGTGGCGCCTTAGTTATTCCACACTATATATACCTTGGGCATTTTAATTGTGTTTTCCCTCCAGCTGCTTTGACAGGGTATTAAGTTTGCTAGGCAGGTGCTGGGATACTCAGTGTTTGTTTCCATCCTGTCATATATGAATGCTCTATACTGCTCGTATGGGGAATGGCCACTACATTCCCTAATTTCTGTTTTTAAAGCACCCTGTAACTTCGGTTCTCATGGTGCTTTATTTAGCACAGTGACACTATATACTTGTGCCTTAGTACCTGGTCTAGAATTATATTATATCCATTGGAAATTCTAGTTCCCTTTCCACTCTGAGGTACTGTAATATATTTAATGCCTCTGCTAAATTATGGGAAATCGATGTTTGTATGATGAATGGCAATGGATATCTGTGCAAAGTGAATGCAGGCTTTTATTCGTGCCAGGGAGCGGAGGAATTGAAACTCTCCATGTCATTGCAGGTGTGGAGTGTGGGAGGAAACCGGAGCACCCGGGGAAAACCCACGCGGTCACGGGGAACGTACAAACGTCGCACAGACAGCACCCGTAGTCAGGATCAGACGCGTCTCTGGCGCTGTAAGGCAGCTAGTTTTAGTTTAGTTTAGTTTACAGATATAGTGCGGAAACAGGCCCTTCGGCCCACCGGGTCCGCGCCGACCAGCGATCCCCACACATTAACACCACCACACACAATGGACACCCACACACAGTGACACCCACACACATTCGTGCCACACACATCCACAATTGACAACTCTCCACACCCACACACACCACACAGTGTCCACAGGACACGCACACCCACACAACGGGGACACCCACCACACGCGCACACGGGGAACACACGCACATCCCACACACAGCACATCCACAGTCACACACATCCACACCCACACGCGTCTCTGGCGCTGTAACACAGCTAGTTTTAGTTTAGTTTACAGATACAGTGCGGAAACAGGCCCTTCGGCCCACCGGGTCCGCGCCGACCAGCGATCCCACACACACACACAACACCACCACACACACACACAGCCACACCAACACACAGACACACACACGCGCACACACACACACACACACACACACACACAACAATTTTTACATTTACCAAACCAATTAACCTACCAACCTGTATGTCTTTGGAGTGTGGGAGGAAACTGAAGATCTCGGAGAAAACCCACGCAGATCAGGGGGAGAACGTACAAACTCCGTACAGACAGCACTGGTAGTCGGAATCAAACTTGTGCCTCTGGTGCTGAAAGGCAGCTACTCTACCGCTGCACCACTATGCTGCCCCGGGCTAACAAATAAACCTTTCCCATCCATGTATTTTCAAAGCATTTATTGAAAGTGTTAGTATGTAATTCAAATGCACATATGTGTTTAATTAATATGATTTCCATAAACCTATTTAGTTTATTGTCACATGTACCGAGGTACAGTGAAAAGCTTTTGTTGCGTGCTAACCAGTCAGCAGAAAGACAACACATGATTACAATCGAGCCATTTACAATGTGCAGATGAGGGAATAATGTTTACAAGGCAAAGCTAGTAAGATCCGATCAAAGATAGTTCGAGGGTTACCAATGAGGTAGATAGTAGTTCAGGACCGCTCTCTGGTTGTGGTAGGATGGTTCAGTTGCTTGATAACAGCTGGGAAGAAACCGTCCCTGGATCTGGAGGTGTGTGTTTTCACACTTCTGTACCTCTTGCCTGATGAGAGAGGGGGGAGTGGCCTGACTGCTGGCTTTGCTAAGGCAGCCTGAGATATATATGGAGTCAGTGTGGGATTTTAGGTTTGAAATTATGCAATATTGCAATCCAGAAAATAGGCATTCATTCTTAGCATACTAGTGGCTATTGGAAAATAGAACTCCCAATACCTGCCATGTTAAATGTAGTTTTAGATATTTATTTCCCCATTTGTAGGATGTCAGGAATTCTGTGTCGGAAAGAACTGCAGATGTTGGTTTAAATCGAAGATAGACAAAAAAATGCTGGAGTGACTCAGCGGGACAGGCAGCATCTCTGGAGAGAAGGAATGGGTGACGTTTCGGGACCCGAAACGTCACCCATTCCTTCTCGCCAGAGATGCTGCCTGTCCCGCTGAGTCACTCCAGCATTTTGTGTCTAGTCAGGGATTCTAACACCTACTGCTGTAGCCCCTGTTGACCAGCGAGGAGAAATCTGCTGAGTTCCCATTTTTAAGCAAACAGTAATTGACATGGAAGCCGATGCGTTGATTGAAGGAGGGTTTTAATTAACTTTAATGAGCTGAAAAGTTGTATAATTCTGCTATTGGAGTCTCGGAGTGAAGTGTTTGCTGTTGTGGCTGTAGGGTAAATTTAAAACTATAAAAATCACCAAGGATTGCAGACTAGAAGCCCAAAAACTGAGTTTGAAACTGCCTTTGACTGTCCGACTGTGTTAAGAGTGTTTAACTGTTATACGTACCAAAGGCCCTACAGCGAGCAAGATAGTCCACTCGACGCAAAAGACCTAGTACGGTCATGGGCAGATTCATGGGTAATTTTCGGCCCCATTTCCGTAACCGGCTTCCGTCTCCGCACCAAAGATCCCGTAGCGGAGCAAAGATACTAGTGCAGAGACGGAAGCCGGTTACGGAAACATCCTCGTAAAAATCAAAGTTATTTGGTAAAAATCTTCTCATTTTCAGAATTATAATTTATTAACACAAACTGTTTCCCCGCAACGTTGATTACACTGCGGGTCGGGTCGGGTTACTGAAATGGATGAAAAAAAGGCCCACGTTCCGCTCCGTTGCGTACTACACGTCAGCCCATTGCATTTAGCAGGAGTGGTCTATCTTGCTCCGCTATAGGATCTTTGCTCTAAACCACAGTTGCAGTCACAGCACCCTTTTAAGGTGAAGGGGAAAAGCTTTAATAGGAATCTGAGGGGTAACTTTTACACACAGATCTTTGATACATACCAACATGGAAATTCTTTCTTGCAGCAGTTCGACAGGCCCGGAATTGCAAAACACACAGTTATATATAATCGTAAAAAATCAATTTGTGTTCAAACACATTGGGTCTTCATCAGTCAGGATATTGAGTATATCTGAAGAAGGGTCTCTGGATACTTTCAAGAGAGAGCTATATAGGGCTCTTAAAGATAGTGGAGTCTGGGTAGAAGGCAGGAACGGAGAGGGGGGGGGGGTGTTCTGATTGTGGATGATCAGCCATGATCACATTGAATGGCGGTGCTGGCTCGAAGGGCCAAATGGCCTACTCCTGCACTATTGTCTATTGTCTATTGGTCAAAGGTAAAATCATATTCCATCCACTCATCTGTTCATGAGCTAATCCTTTGATTGTGAGTGAATGTGTGTCCCCCTCCCCCCTTCACAGATGTTTTGAGAAGAGCTCTATGCTTTTATTTAAATCTAGATCGCATTGCTATGTGCTGACTACACAATGATGCTTAACTTTTTTTTATGCTGCAGTGCAGCTGGTTAATCTGGTTCCCATTGTTCGGTGAATTAATCCTGATTCTTGTCTGTCAAAATGGTGCTTTTCTGATTGTGCCGAGGACAATCTCCCTGATAACCCCGTTGTCTCTGGCCTCTCCTTCCAGGGCAGAATGTGCACTCGATTCAAAGGTGCTCGTGCTTGCGGCCCAAGTTAGTAACCGTGATTCACTGACTACCTGGGAAGGAATCCTCCTCGCTGCTCCTTTCAGACGCTGCAGTATTTTCAAGTCGCCGGATCGACCAAGAAGAGGTATTTATTTTCTCCCCTTGTGTACAACAAAATGATAATGTAGAATAGGGTTCACGTATTCATGAAGATACTGGCTTAAGATTTCTGGAATTCTTTAAAAAAAAAAATAAAAAAAAATTAACTGCAATGATAAATTTTACTGAATGGAGCTTTGATGACAAATTCTGCAGACTGCTGCCAGAGAGGTTCTCGCAAAAAAAAATTAGTGGGACGAGACTTAAGGTGAGAGGGATTTAAGAGGGACATCAGGAGCAACTGTTTCCACTCAAAGGGTAGTCCATGTCTGAAATATGTTGCGATATAGGAACAGATGAAATGGTGACATTTAAAAGACATTTTGACAGATATATGGATGGGAAGCGTTTAGAGAGCAAAGGGCTAAATGCAGATCAATTGGACAAGCCCACTATGCCAACTTGTTGACCGTGGACAAGCTGGGCCAAAGGGTCTGTTTCAGTGGCGTACAGCTTGTTGTTGCCATAACTCTGCCCATTGTAGTGTTTAAGAAGGAACTGCAGATGCTGGAAAAATCGAAGGTAGACAAAAATGCTGGAGAAACTTAGCGGGTGAGGCAGCATCTATGGAGCGAAGGATAGGTGATGTTTCACCTAGGTTACAGAGAAAGCATGAACAAGATAGGTCTTTATTCCTTGGAGCGCAGAAGGTTAAGGGGGGACTTAATAGAGGTCTTTAAAATGATGAGAGGGATAGACAGAGTTGACGTGGATAAGCTTTTCCCATTGAGAGTAGGGAAGATTCAAACAAGAGGACATGATTTGAGAATTAAGGGACAAAAGTTTAGGGGTAACATGAGGGGGAACTTCATTACTCAGAGAGTGGTAGCTGTGTGTGGAATGAGCTTCCAGTGGAAGTGGTGGAGGCAGGTTCGATTCTATCATTTAAAAATAAATTGGATAGGTATATGGACAGTAAAGGAATGGAGGGTTATGGTCTGAGTGCAGGTAGATGGGACTAGGGGAGAATAAGTGTTCGGCATGGACTAGAAGGGCAGAGATGGCCTGTTTCCGTACTGTAATTGTTATATGATTATATGGGTCTTCATTTCGGTATTCCTTCGCTCCATAGATGCTGCCTCACCCGCTGAGTTTCTCCAGCATTTTTGTCTAATCTCAAAAATATATATTTTTTGTCCTTTGCTTTGTTTTGTTTTTTAAACCTCTTGTTGCTGCTCTTCAAATATAAATGCTTCTTTCCTCTTTGAACATGATGTTGTTGGGTTAGAAACATAACATAGAAATGGGCAGGAGTAGGCCATTCGGCCCTTCGAGCCTGCACCGCCATCAATGGGGCATGGTGATTCATCTTCCACCTGCCTCTCTCCATACCCCCTGATCCCCTTAGTCACAAGGGCCACATCTAACTCCCTCTTGAATATAGCCAATGAACTGGCCTCAACTACCCTCTGTGGCAGAGAGTTCCAGAGATTCACCACTCTGTGTGAAAAAAGTTCTTCTCACTAAGGATTTCCTCCTTATCCTTAAGCTGTGACCCCTTGTCCTGGACTTCCCTAACATCGGGAACAATCTTCCTGCATCTAGCCTGTCCAACCCCTTAAGAATTTTGTAAGTTTCTATAAGATCCCCTCTCAATCTCCTAAATTCTAGAGAGTATAAACCAAGTCTATCCAGTCTTTCTTCATAAGACAGTCCTGACATCCCAGGAATCAGTCTTGTGAACCGTCTCTGCACTCCCTCTATGTATAATGTCTTTCCTCAACAAATGGGACCTAATGGGTGTAGGATAGTCCAGGTAATGTTTCACCAAGACCAGAGAAATGGCCCATTTAGCCCATCTTCATCCCGCCACCTTGCCCAGTCCAAGGCTGTCTATTTTTAACAGCAAGAGTTAATTTCTATATTGTTTGAGGCTAAGATTTGGGCGGCACAGTGGCACAGTGTAGAACTACTACCCTCTCAGCGCGCAGAGACCCGGGTTTAAACCCAACCTACGGGTGCTGTCTGTGTGGAGTTTGCACGTTCTCCCCGTGACCTGGGTGGGTTTTCTCCGAGATGCTTCAGTTTTCCTCCCCACACTCCAAAACGTGCAAGTTTGTAGATTAGTTGCTTGGTCTAAATGTAAAACAAATCCCTATGTGTGTAGGGTAGGTCGAAACGTCACCCATTCGCTGGTCTCGCGGAGAAGCTTGAAGGCCTGTTTCCACGCTGTATCGCTAAACTATTGATCTGATTTGATGATAGACAGCACTGTGGCGCAGCCAGTAGTACTGCTACCTCTCAGCGACAGAGACCCAGATTAAACCCTGACCTCGGGTGCTGTCTTTTGGAGTTTGCACATTGCCCCTGAGACCGTGTGGGTTGTCCCAGGTGCTTTGTTTTCCTTCCACAACCCAAAGAAGTACAGGCCGTCTGAAGGAGGGTCCCGACTCGAAATGTCACCCATTCCTTCTCTCCAGAGAAGCTGCCCGTCCCGCTGAGTTACTCCAGCATTTTGTGTCGGTGTAAATTGATAGTGTGGGTTGAAGGGCAAGTCTCCCTGCTATATGTATCTCTCTCAATCTCAGTTCTGCAAATGACGATGCTTTTAATCCTTCTTGCCTGTTTCTCCTAATTATCTTTTGATCTTGAAAACTGCCTGGGATGTTAATGTTTCTCCGTACACAAGCTGCACCAACGGCCAAGGGATTTTTTTTGCTTGCTCGAGTGGCTTAAATTAATAAGATTCTCTCCCTGGCTTCCCTGTTACAGATGTTAAAATAACCGCTGAGAATTGGGAGTAAGAGGGAGAAATAAATGTTTGTTACATTTGTCATGTCTAGAAACTCCTGATAAATCAGTGGTAGAGTCATTAAGGCTCAAAGGTCTTGTTTGGGGCTATTTGGTATATAGGTCATGTGCGGTTTTTTTTTAAAAGAACCCTTTCGCACTCCAGTACATTGGCTCTGATGTTGTGGCTTTGATTTCTCTACACCAGAGGGTGTGGGGGACTACATCTATGGGCATATTTAAAGCTTGATAAATTTTTTTAAAGATCAGAAAATGAGGACTGTGGGAATCTAGCGCAGAAGAGATGAGATCTGGGAGTGTCTGTCATGGTCATATTGAACGATGGGGTAGACAAGGGGCTGGGAGGTCTTCTGTTATTGCTTGTATTTTCTTGCCTTCTATTTTGCACTGTATTCCCGCTCTTAAAATTTCAGCGCATTTCATTCACTGTTCACTATTTTAATAGGAATCTGAGGGGTAACTTTTTCACACAAAGGGTGGTGGTTGTATGGAACAAGCTGCGAGGGGAGCTGGTTGAGGCTGGGACTATCGAAACATTTAGTGTAGGAAGGAACTGCAGTTGCTGGTTTAAACCGAAGATGGACTCAATGCTGGAGTAACTCAGCGGGACAGGCAGCATCTCTGGAGAGAAGGAATGGGTGACGTTTCGGGTTGAGAACTTTCTTCAAACCTTGAAATAGTTAGACGGGTACATGGATAGGACAGGTTTGGAGGGATAAGGACCAAACGCAGGCAGGTGGGACTAGTGTAGCTGGGACATGTTGGCCAGTTCTTGATTTCTTGGTCCTCCAAAATATTTCAAATGGAATTTAAACTGGAGGTGGTGGAGGGAGGGCTTAAGCCAGAAAGGGTTATTGGGAAGAAAGAGCTACTTTAAATTTCGTTGCATCTGGCTAGCCTGACATCGGTGGTGGGGAAGATGCTGGAGTCAATTATAAAAGATGAAATAGCCGCACATTTGGATAGCAGTAACAGAATCGGTCCGAGTCGGCACGGATTTACGAGGGGGAAATCATGCTTGACTAATCTTCTGGAATTTTTTGAAGAGGTAACTAGGAAAAAGGACAAGGGAGAGCCAGTGGATGTAGTGTAGCTGGACTTTCAGAAAGCATTTGATAAGGTCCCACATAGGAGATTAGTGGGCATTTTGGGCCGAAGGGCCTGTTTCCACGCTGTATCACTCTATGGTTCTAAGTTAATTTTTTATGCATTGATCTCAAAGCATGCATCGCTTATGATGTTTTTTCCCTTCATTTTGCCAGGACTAGTCAATCATCTCCAACATGTTCAGCAAGAAGAAGAAACGGGTGGAGATCTCAGCACCAGTGAATTTCGAACACCGGGTTCACACCGGCTTTGACCAGCAGGAGCAGAAATTCACCGGGCTCCCCCGGCAATGGCAAAGTCTCCTCGAGGACACGGCCAAGAGGCCCAAGCCGATGGTCGACCCATCGTATATCACGCCCATCCAGCTCGCCCCCCGTAAGGTAGGTCTACTCCATGGTCACCGTTCAGGTCAGCTGAGTTTATTGTCACGTGTATCGAGGTACAGTGAAAAGCTTCTGCTGCGTGCTATCCAGTCAGCGGAAAGACACTACATGATGACAATCAAGCCACTTGCAGTGTACAGCTGCATGATGAGGGGTTAATGTTTAGTGCAAGGTAAAGCCAGCAAAGTCCGATCAAGGGTAGTCCAGGGTCTCCAAAGAGGTAGATGGCAAAGATCCCATAGACCACGACCACCAAGATAGACCACTCGATGAAAAAGACGCAGTACGGTCATGGGCAGATTCATGGGTAATTTTCGGTCCCATTTCCGTAACCGGCTTCCGTCTCCGCACCAAAGATCCCGTAGCGGAGCAAAGATACTAGTGCGGAGACGGAAGCCGGTTATGGAAACATCCTCATGAAAATAAAAATTATTTGGTAAAAATCTTCATTTTCAGAATTTTAATTTATTAACACAAACTGTTCCCCCGCAACGTTGATTACACTGCAAGTCGGGTGGGGTCCGGTTACTGAAATGGATGAAAAAAAGGCCCACGTTCCGCTCCGTTGCGTATTACACGTCAGCCCATTGCGTTTAGCAAGAGTGGTCTATCTTGCTCCGCTATAGGATCTTTGGTAGATAGTAGTTCACCATTGCTCTCTGGTTGTTGGTAGGATGTTTTAGTTCCCTGATAACAGCTGAGAAGAAACTGTCTCTGAATCTGGAGGTGTGCATTTTCACACTTCTGTACCTCTTGCCTGATGGGAGAAGAGGGATTGGCCTCTTAAACATCTCGGCCCAAAACGTCACCTATTCCTTCTCTCCAGAGATGCTGTCTGTCCCACTGAGTTACTCCAGCATTTTGTGTCTTATCTATTTCAAGGTGTTCCTCACCTTTTCAAATCTCCAAAAACGTGAAATTTGACTCACAATCTCCAGAGGCTTTGGGGAATATTCTTGTGATTTTGAATTTCAATGCGGGGAAGTTTTATCATTCCTTTGATCCCTCTACCCTGTATCTGTGGACGGCTCGATTGTAATCAGCAAAGCCCCGAAAAGTCACCTATTCCTCTCCTGCCTGACCTGCTGAGTTACTCCAGCATTCTGTACATCTATCTTGGGTGTAATAATAATAATAATAATAATAATTTTATTTATAGAGCACTTTAAAAACAAACATAGCTGCAACAAAGTGCTGTACATCACTAATCATTGACAAAAAAGTTAATACACACCAAAAATAACAATCAAAAGAATAGTAGGAAAAGACATGTAAAATAAAGAAACATCAAAAACACCACAAACAGAAGCAAAGCCTCAGGCATGGTCAAAAGCCAGGGAGTACAAATGCGTTTATGTGTAAACCAGCATCTGCAGTTCCCTCCTATAATTTACCTCTGGGGGCAGTTGTGGATGTACAATAAATGCTGTCCTTGACTGTAACATGGAAAAAATGGATAAGTAAAAAAAAAAAAATCAAAAACTAAACTTGGTTGAGTCATTAATCCACATCTGTCACAGTAACACCTCATGTGTGTAATTTGTGTAAAAACAAATTCAATATCCTTTCTTGTTTCCTCTTGCATTCTTTTATCATTCTTGGTACTTTGAGCTGCGTTCTTTAATAATCTGTTCTATTTCTCTCGATGCTGATAATTATCGGGTATTAGTGAGTGATTCAGAGTCTGAGGTGACGTTATGCTGCTTATCATCTTTTTTTTTGCTCTGAGATGATGCTGTGTTTCCATGTCTTAATGCTGAGTAAGAGCAGGTTTCTGTAGCCTGCAGGGGAGGAAACGGCAGTCGTGAAAGGACACCACTGAATTATGAGACACTTGAGTATAAAAATGTGTTCTCACATTGGCCCCAGTGTATCTAGTGTCAGACAGTGCCTGTATCTGACTGGTACTGGGGCTGTAGAAACATTCCACCAAATGGATTATGTGACTTGCTGCTGTGCTCATTAAAGATAACATCATCTTGTTCTGAACTGAAAAGCGTTTGTTGGGACTTAAATCAATTTTTAACATTTTTTTTTGATTGTCAATGCCTAATTAAAATGATGTCAGTTTATTCCACATTCACCGTCTGGAGAGGTAATGTGTTGGAATACTGTAGAGTCAGGAATGATTAATTCCCCCTCTACAGTGGGGTGGGGGTGAAGGTATTTGATCTAGTCGACTGTATTTAAAAAAAATGTGTCAGATCTTCACATAAACTTTGCCATCCCATTCACCCCATTCCCTCCTTCAAACCGACAAAAAATAATCAGTAGATGCAAGGTACTGAAGGTGTTGGAAACTTGGAAAAACACAATACTACTTCAGGTTTTAGTTTGGGGATACAGCGCGGAAACAGGCTTCAGTCCACCCCGACCAGGGTTATCCCAGGTTATTGAAGGAGACAAGAGAGGTGATTGTGGGGCCTTGAAGAGGATCTTTGCTTTTTCTAGGCACAGGCAAGGTCCTGGAGGACTGGAGTGTGGCCAATATTGTTCTTGTGTTTAAGAAAAGTAGAGATAATCCAGGGATCTATAGGTCTGTGAGCATCACGTCGGTGATAGGGAAACTACTGGAGAGAATTTGTTGAGATTGAATATACTCTTATTTGGAATAGAATGGGTTAATTAAGGATAGGCAGCACGACTTTGTTCTGTCTTACTAACTTGATTGAGTTTTCTGGGGAGTTGACCAAGGAGATTGCTGAAGGTAGGGGGGGGGGGGGGGGGAATTTTATATACTTGGATTTTAGTAAGGCTTTTGATAAAGTCCTCCATGGTAGACTGATCCAGCCATCACGACCGAGAAAAACATTCTCCACACAGAGAGTGGTGAATCTGTGGAACTCTCTGCCACAGAGGGTAGTCAAGGCCAGTTCATTGGCTATATTTAAGAGGGAGTTAGATGTGGCCCTTGTGGCTAAGGGGATCAGGGGGTATGGAGAGAAGGCAGGTACAGGATACCGAGTTGGATGATCAGCCATGATCATATTGAATGGCGGTGTAGACTCGAAGGGCCGAATGGCCTCTACTCCTGCACCTATTTTCTATGTTTCTATCACCACGTATGCTATCACTACCCTGCACATTATGATCCATTCTGCCAAAGCCAGCTAACCTATAAAGCTGTGTTCAAGAAGGAACTGCAGATGCTGGAAGATCGAAGGTACACAAAATTGCTGGAGAAACTCAGTGGGTGCAGCAGCATCTATGGAGCGAAGGAAATGGGCGACATTTCGGGTCAAAACCCTTCTTCAGACTGAAGGGTTCTTTAACCTACAAACCTGTACGTCTTTGGAGTGCGAGAGTAGACCAGATAAAACGCGAGCCCGCGCGGGGAGAACGTCCAATTGCTGGAGTAACTCAGCGGGTCAGGCAGCATCCGTCTGAGCAAGCGTCCTGACCCAAAGCATCACCTATCCACATTCTTCAGAGCCGCTGCCTGGCCTGCTGAGCTGCCCCAGCACGTTGTATAAAATAATCAGTTGTCCCCTGTCGTGAAACCGTGCTTCAGTGACCTCTGCTTTCGGGATTGTTAACTCCATACTCGTTGAACCGTGGTTGGTTTAAATTTTCACCAAAACTCAAAATAACTTTGTTCATTGTGCCCACAGCTATAAATCTGATCGGGAGCTACAAGCTTGAGAGGGTGAAAGTCATAATGTGGTCATTACTGACGGCTTTACAATGAGCTGTGAAATAGTACATGCTCACGGAATGCATTAGGCACGTTTTTCTTCCCTTTCCCAGAAGTTCTTTGGGGACAGATTTGGAATAAAACTGCATGGATAATGTCTCCTTTTATGAGTGTCTATTAGATTCTGGATCTGCGCAGTCGGATAAAGAAGGCAAAGTTATGAGTTCATTGGATGATTTTTATGTCATTAGATAGCTCTTCAACGTTATAGTTCAGAACTTTCAATTGAACAAGTTAATAAATGGAGGCAATTTATTAGTCATCGAGAGCCAACATACTCTGAATGGTGGCCGATTAGGAAAAGGGGAGATGCAACGAGACCTGGGTGTCATGGTACACCAGTCATTTAAAGTAGGCATGCAGGTGCAGCAGGCAGTGAATAAAGCAAATGGTATGTCAGCATTCATAGCAAAAGGATTTGAATATAAGAGCAGGGAGGTTCTACTGTAGTTGTACAGGGTCTTGGTGAGACCACACCTGGTGTATTGTGTACAGTTTTGGTCTCCCAATCTGAGGAAAGACATTCTTGCCATAGAGGGAGTACAGAGAAGGTTCACCAGACTGATTCCTGGGATGACAGGACTTTCATATGAAGAAAGACTGGATAGACTCGGCTTGTATTCGCTAGAATTTAGAAGATTGAGGGGGGATCTTATAGAAACGTACAAAATTCTTAATTGGACAGGCTAGATGCAGGAAGATTGTTCCCGATGTTGGGGAAGTCCAGAACAAGGGGTCACAGTTTAAGGATTAGGGGGAAGTCTTTTAGGACCGAGATGAGAAAATCATATTTTACACAGAGTGTGATGAATCTGTGGAATTCTCTGCCACAGATGGTAGTTGAGGCCACAGTTCATTGGCTATATTTAAGAGGGAGTTAGGTGTGGCCCTTGTGACTAAAGAGATCAGGGGGGTATGGAGAGAAGGCAGGGTTGGGATACTGAGTTGGATGATCAGCCATGATCATATTGAATGGCGGTGCAGGCTCGAAGGGCCGAATGGCCTCCACTCTTGCACCTAGTTTCTATCCCACTTTTGCAACCACTCCCTATGCACTAGGGGCGATTGAAAGAGGCCAATTCACCTCCAATTGGTTAATAGACACAAAATGCTGGAGTAACTCAGCAGGACAGGCAGCTTCTCTGGAGAGAAGGGACCGGCACCATCCTATCCCCCTGGTCCAATCCCGAGTCTGAAGAAGGGTCTCGACCTTGAAACGTCGCCCATTCCTTCTCTCCAGAGATGCTGCCTCACCCGCTGAGTTACTCCAGCATTTTGTGTCTACCTTCGATTTAAACCAGCATCTGCAGTTCTTTCTTACACACCCTCCCTACCTGTGTCCAAGACACCTCACACGCAACGCCCTTCGTTTCAGCCCCGCACGGCCCGGTTTTATATTCTCCCCAAAATCCATAAACAGAACTGCCCCGACAGACCCATTGTTTCTGCCTGCTCCCGTCCCACTGAATTAATTTCCACATACCTATCTCCCCTGGTCCAATCCCTCCCTACCTATGTCCAAGACATCTCACAGGCCCTTTGTTTAACCAGCATCTGCAGTTCCTTCCTATCCAATTAGTTAATTGTAGGTTAGCCAGCATCCTACTTCACATTCCACCCTCAAAACTCAACTCTTTGGCCATACATTTGCTATCAGGATTGAATGCTACCTGGGCAGCACAATAATCTGTTGTTAAAAGTGCTAAAAAGGTACCATATTATTGTACTTATTCCTAATTAAAAAAATAAAAGTGCCACATAATTAATGATGCCCAGTATCTGGACCAGCAATGCAAAAGAAGCATGAGGGTGGGAGGTGTATTGTGATATTGATGTTGTGTCTGAGTAGCACTGCGTCTATTTGTCTCTGCGTGTGTCTCTGCGTGTGTGTCTCTGCGTGTGTGTCTCTGC